>NW_009219804.1:53337-62389 GCF_000690835.1 Fulmarus glacialis
TCCCTGGAAGTATTTAAAAGACGTGTAGATGAGGCGCTTAGGGACATGCTTTAGTGGGCATGGTAGTGTTGGGTTGACAGTTGGACTTGATGATCTTAGAGGTCTTTTCCAACTTTAGTGATTCTATGATTC
This sequence comes from Fulmarus glacialis, assembly GCF_000690835.1. Lineage (NCBI taxonomy): Eukaryota > Metazoa > Chordata > Aves > Procellariiformes > Procellariidae > Fulmarus > Fulmarus glacialis. The sequence goes on from NW_009219804.1 coordinate 53,470, forward strand.
TATGATTCTAAGTTAACCAGCATATTTTGTGCTTGTTCCATCAACATATCATGCTCAGTACATATCGCTGTATGGACCTGTACCTTGAATGTCAAGTGATATTCCCTGAACTGCTCAGATGGGAATCCTGGGAGATACGAAAATGAATTGCTGACATTTGAATAATTTAATTTTGCTCAATCTGAATAATTTAACTTTGCTTGTTTGGGAAAATCACAGCCCTAAACCAGAAAAGTTCAGGATTTTATAATTGAAGTTTGCTTATACAAATGTCACAGGTTTGACACACCACTGTTGTGTTTTAATTAAATTGGTGCCGTGACCCTTTGCAGGAACATGCTGAGATTGGCCCAAAGTCTAAGTTAGTAATTGTCCATATTAAAGTAAAAGAAATCTAAATGAATGTAACAAAACTGATACCAGATGAAAAGCTGTATCAACTGAGTTGAGGTAAAAATAGCCACTGAATTGGTATTATGTATATAGTCTAAAAGACAGTGGAGAACTTTGGCTCCTTTTTTCCAGAGGAAACATTTGTGTTCCTTTCCAAAAGATATTTTTCCAGCTGAAATGCTACAGTAGTGTAAGACATTGAGATTGCGATAGTTCTGACGTTAATAAAAATAGCAAATAAAGATTTGAACACTTTAGCACTTTTCTTTCCTGAAGGTTGTAGTGTTCATAACAATGCAACTCCCTTCTCACAAAATGGGTTGAAGACGTGGAGATCACGTAGAGCAGCACTAAGGAAGGTTATTGGGGGCATTTTGGCACTGGTTGTACTGAAGGGGAGACCATAGTTTACAGCGCTGGGGAAATATCTATAGACAAAAGGAGTTACTTAAGTTAGAATTGAACTCATATGCCATAGTGCACATAGTCCTTTTTTCAAAGGAAGTGATGGACGAACCATAAGAAGTGTCTCAGCAGGATGTCTCTTCGAAAATATTGGAAATTAAATCCTGCCTTTGGAGAGGAAAAAGCCACAGACTTAAGAGTAGTGAATGATCTTAATGTACAAGGGGTCATGGGTTCATATCCCAGATAAACTCGTCAACTTGCCTGCAAAGGGGAAGCTACCTATTGAAGAGCTTCCCCCTGGTGCCTGCGCTTTGCTTGTAAGATCCAATAAAAGAAAAACATGAGGAATTATGTGAAAATCCAGATAAAATGAGGGGAAAGCAGAGGGATAAAGGAGAAGCAATGCAACAATGATAAGCTGATGCACAAGTATAAATGACTTTGGGTGTGAAAGGAGTAGATGAACTGTCAAAATAAAGTGATTGAGTGAACCATTTTGCTTCTTAGGAAATCAGTGGTTGACTGCATTCTGCTCTAATTACACCTGGCTCAGGATTAGCTGGGTTTTATTCATCCAAAGACTGTTTAAGTTTGTCCAGACAGTCAAATACTGCATTGCTTGGTAGTTGATGCATCTCTTGCAAATCAAGATAACTTGCAAGATGATCCTGAGAAATACTCGATAGCTTGCATTATATTAGAAAACCATTGCACAAACCAGCCTGATTCTCAGGGGGGGCAGTTAGAGTAATTTTAAATAATCTTTTTTCCCCTCTCTCCTAGATTCTAACCCGCTCCTTAAACCACTCCTCAGACATCTAGAGGAGTCCTGGCCTTGTGCGCCCCAGCACTCAGCGTTTCCTAGCACATAAGGTTGCTGGGGTGCAAACCCAGGAAGAACTTTACAAACTCTCTACATTAGAGAGACATCGACCTGTTGGAGCGGGTCCAGAGGAGGGCCACAAAAACGATCAGAGGGATGGAACACCTCTCCTATGAGGAAAGGATGAGACAGTTGGGGTTGTTCAGCCTGGAGAAGAGAAGGCTTTGGGGAGACCTTATTGCAGCCTTTCAGTACTTAAAGGAGGCTTACAGGAAAGATGGGGACAAACTTTTTAGCAGGGCCTGTTGCAACAGGACAAGATTTTAAACTGAAAGAGGGTAGATTTAGGCTAGATAAAAGGAAGAAATTTTTTATGATGAGGGTGGTGAAACACTGGAACATGTTGCCCAGAGAGATGGTAGATGCCCCATCCCTGGGAACATTTAAGGTCAGGTTGGATGGAGCTCTGAGCAACCTGACCAAGTTGAAGATGTCCCTGCTCATTGCAGGGGGGTTGGAACTAGATGACCTTAAAAGGTCCCTTCCAACCCAAACTATTCTATGATTCTATGATTAGGAATTAACCAGTGCAAGCGCAGGGAGTGTGCATGTATGCATGAGCATGTGCCTGATGAGGGACAAGGCTAGTCTTGTTCCAGCTGTTTGAACAGCATAAAGCAGGCAGGGATGTGTTGATAACAATAGCAATGACCACAAAGAAATTGGCACAGTTAGTGGGGAAAGCCGTGCAAGAGTCCAGGTGAGGACCCAAGATCTATCTAACCTGAACTGAACCAGTATGGGTTTTAGCACCAGGGCCTCATCCTTTCAAGGGTGGCTTAAAAGCTACTAAAAAACTTCAGCTGTTAATGCTTGCTCACAGTTAACTTTACTTTAGGCTTCATTGGCTAAAATAGGCCTTTAGATGTCTACATGTAGACACCAAATTTAGGAGACTTAGCCTAGAGCTGAATTCCACCCTGTGTGTATCTATCTCAGGAATTGCCGAACTGGAGGTTGCTAGCTCCTCCAGAGAAGGGGACGCTAGGCCAAACATGCTGAGATTTGGCCCTCTGCCTGTTTTTCTCAAGAGAGGGCCGTTTCCTATCACATGGTTATAGAACGGCTGTGGCATAAGTGCTACTCTGGTATCTCTAACAGAGCGCTACACATACCGAGCGAAGCTTGGGCCCACAGTCTAGGCAGCTGAGTGTCTGCACAATTGTACTTATGACCTGTTTGTACAACCCTGTTACATACAGGATTTAACATATGTGAAACTGCCATCCTCAGGCTCTGTATGCCTTGGGGATATTGCCACACAATATCTAGCACAAGCAGGGTCACAGGCTGCTTTTATGAGGCAGAAATGCTGCAAGACGCGATTAAATATTTCATTAGTACTTCAGACCCAAACCCAAACTCCAGATCACCTAATTATTCTTCCCCATCACCACTATATTTCAGGGCACACCGCATCCAAACCTAACTTTATTTACATCATCCTATCTCCCAGACTAACTTACTCTGAAAGAAACCTCCCTTCTAATGTGTGCCTCACAAATTATTCATCCTTTCCTGCACCAGGACACTGCATACCTGTTAGGGCAGCAATTAGGATGAGGTACACTAAGAGCATCACAAGATAGGGTCTTTTGATTTTAGGAGTCTGCAGACCCTTTTTCTTCCCATTGCTTTTAGCTGTTAAAAGTTGGTAGTTTAAGAAAAACAACTTTAGGAAAAAATATTTTGAATCACATAAAGTTTATTTACTTAGTAAAGTTATATTACAATATATACAGTTTCTATTTACATATACACCTTTCTAAGAAATGAAGCACCATATGATACAGTTAGTATTTTAGAGGAATTTACAGAATTTTTTTTTTTTTTGCATCCAAGTAGTTATATCTACAGACACACATCGGTTAGAACTAAGTTCTCCTAAGTCGCTGACTTCAGTGGGTTTTGGATTAGATTGCTAGTGAAGTTACCAAAGAGAAATTTAATTGCTGTCAGCTATCAATCTGCTATGCTTCAGGATAAGAGACCTTACCTATGTCATTTCAGAGTCTATGTGCAAACTTAATCCTCAGAGAAAGCTGGAGGTACAGATAGAAGGTATTTCATAAGACATAAGAATGCAACACTTTCGTCAGTAAGATTTTACTGTCATCAGAAACAGAGTTTCATTAGAATGGAAAAAGAACACTGCTTAAGTGTTTATATGCATTATGCAAAGTGAAGTTAAGAACCAGGAAGCTTATGTGGTACAGTATCATGCATTCCCCAAGGAATCCATTTACTCTTAAAGAGCCCAGTGTTACAGCTACTGAAGCTCATGGCATGATCCCCTTAACTCAAGGAGAAAGACTAGCTGTTTGCTTTGTAATCTTTATGCCATCGTCAATAAAAAAAGAAGGCTCTGTCCAAGGTACAAAATTTCCTTCAAGTGAATAAAAGACATTTGGAGGGGGAAAATGTAAAATGAGGTATTTAATAAACTATGGGAAAAAAGAAAGCGCCTAGACTGTTTAGAAAAACATCTTAGATATTTTACATATGCAATTGTTATGTTCACCTGATTGTGGGTCTAGTTTTGTATAAACTATTTATACCTTTTGCGCTACCTAATTTATGCTTTTCATATTTTGGCTTCACTAGATGTCGGATCTAACGGCTGGAAGAAAGCATTGTTACTCTGAGGACAGTTATTATGACAGACACAGGTGTTGATCAACATCATTGGCTTTCTTAGGACTTTGCCCTGAGGACAGCGGAACTCAACTTGAATCGTTTTGGTGTTGTGTGGGGTACAGCATCGCCCATCACTGCAGAGACCACAGTAACGAGGTTTGTATGTCTGCACACTAGTGCAGTTCTTGTATTCAAAGCGAACAGCTTTCACGGACTTCTTTGTTCGGATACATTTCTTCCCTTTCTAAGAGAAATATGAAGAGACATTAGATACATCATTGCATAAGACAGAAAACAGTTAAAAATTGACATGCAAGGATATAGGTCTACTCTGAAAACCTAAATTTGTTGTCTTTGCTTGTTCAACAGCAATAAGACTCTGCAGCTACTTCAGTAGTTACTTACAGGCAAGATCTGACCTTTGACACCAGTGTGTTATTGGGCCAGTAATAAATGACAAATAATTAAAGCCCACTCTTGTCATCTGAGACAAGCCAAACCAAAATTCATTATGACACTATACTCTACTGGAAAACTTTTCAGGCCAGTGTAGTTCCATCAGAGAATCAGGAAGCCAAATGAGTAAGTTACAGGACTAGATTCGGGGAGGAAAAAAGGGTTAAAATGAACCTCAAAAATCATTGCCAATTCTTGTGACCCAAGGCAGAATCAGCTTTATCCATGTTATTCTTAACAGACAGTTGTCTAACTTGTCCTTGGAAGTCTTCAGTGACAGAGTCTCCACGTCTGGCCCAGATAATCCTAACCGTTCACTATTCTTACTGCTTGGACGGTTTTCACTCATGTCTTAATTTTTACGCAGTATAAACTCACCATTTCTTGTTGTATCCCCCAGGGACTCAGAACAGGCTGCAATGTCTGAATACAGTTATGAGAACGCATCTCCATTCTCTTGCATTCAGAAAAAGTTCAGTTGAATCAATTTTTCCCTAGCAGAACAGGCTTTCTAGACCTTTGATCATTGTTGTTAGTCTCCCCAACTCTTCCCAAATGTTTCATATCCTTTTCAAAACACAGTATTTAAAACTGCATAGAGTATTCAGCAAAGGCCATAGCAATGCTTTCCAACACTCAGAGTATTACATAAACTGATGGTCCTTTTACCTAGCTACATGTTATTCTCCCTGACAGTAACACTTGTACAATGTGTAGAAGCAGCAAAAAAGTTAGCTCCCTCAAATACACATTTATTGCACCTGAAGCGTCAGTTGGATTTGCTTTTGGAAAAAGCATCGTAAGGATTAAGATAAGGTTTAATTTACCCAAGCAGATTTTGTAGGATTTCACACATGTCTCTGCAGTTCCAGATGCTCAACAGACTAGAAATCTGACATATCCATCTGCATGATTGGAGCAGCTCTGAAGTATACATACAGGTAGTACAATTGCATTTCTGGAAGAAGTTAGACTGCATGAGCTGTGAAAATAGTCTGCACATGCAATGCATCTGATCTGTTTGGGATGGCTCAAATTATCATAGAATCATAGAATGGTTTGGGTTGGAAGGGACCTTTAAAGGTCATCCAGTCCAATGCCCATGCCATAGGCAGGGACATCTTCAACTAGATCAGGTTGCTCAGAGCCCCGTCCAACCTGACTTTGAATGTTTCTGGGGATGGGGCATCTACCACCTCTCTGGGCAACCTGTTCCAGTGTTTCACCACCCTCATCATAAAAAATTTCTTCCTTATATCTAGTCTGAATCTACCCTCTTCTAGTTTCAAACCATTACCCCTTGTCCTATCACTACAGGCCCTACTAAAAAGTCTGTCTTTCTTATAAGCCCCCTTTAAGTATTGAAAGGCCGCAATAAGGTCTCCCCGAAGCCTTCTCTTCTCCAGGCTGAATAACCCCAACTCTCTCAGCCTTTCCTCATAGGAGGAGGTGTTCCATCCCTCTGATCGTTTTCTTGGCCCTCCTCTGGACCCGCTCCAACAGGTCCATGCCTTTCTTGTGCTGAGGGCTCCAGAGCTGGATGCAGTACTGCAGGTGGGGTCTCATGAAGGTGGAGTACAAGGGCAGAATCACCTCCCTCGGCCTGCTGGAGGTGCAGCTCAAAGCTACTGAGCAAACACAGCAAATCTAATGCTTACCAAAAACAGTGGGCTTGCTGCACATATGCTAAGAGGTGTATTTACATACACTTGCATCTGGAGCATTCTACACCACAATATTGCAACCTTGGAATTACAGCTGAAGAGACTCTGCTCCCCTGCCACTCTCTGCAGCATACCTTATCAGATGGCTCTTCATTATCACAAGGTCTTATCATGCAAAGCCGTGTCTGCTTCACCATCTCACACTGTTGATTTCTGTTGGTAACACGGGTGGAAAAGCCCATTCCACAGCTTTTGGAACAAGCACTCCATTCTGTTGTCTGCTCAATACAATTGGCACTTGAATCCGACACATCGATCCCCAGTGTGGCCTCTTGTCTGTAGGCTGGAGACAAAACCTCACAGAACTTTATTACAAGAAAAACTCATGTGAAGACCCAGTATCTAATTAAGCTCTACCACATCTGGGAAGAAACACATGAGACAAAAAAAAGGTCCAAAATCCATGCTTTTGACAGGATTTAGGAATTTTAAAAGCTGCCTTTTTAGGAGCCTTGGATGGCAACTTTCTACATCTAAAAGTAACAGAAAGGTGCATATCACTGTAATCAGCAAAGCATTTAGATTCAGTTCACTCAAGTCCACAGCTGGAGAGTTACTGCCAATTTTTTAACCAGTTTAGAACTCTAGTAACTATTCTTCACTCTTTTCAATGGAAATACATCACAAATCTGTTCTGAAGCTACGTCATAAAAATATTTGTATTAGATATAATTTGAGAGAGGCTGAATGATTTATCTAAACTAATAAACAGCATGGAAGTAAAGTCCTTTATTCCGAGAGTCATAAAGTCACACGATCCTGTCAATTATTGATAGATTATAGCCAGGGTGATGGTGGAGAGGGAGGAGGGAAGTAATTTCCAGGTGTTATCACAGCTATTCAAAGACATAGCCAACTCTGATCATTGTCCTGCCCTCATGGCAGTGTTAAGCTGTATTATGCAAATATTGCTAACTGTATAGTTTGGTTCAGCGGTTATCACAGGAGTAAACAGAATGAGGCAACACAACTGAGCTGTCAGTCACAGCTCTTGCTGTTAAGCTCCTCTACAACAGCATTTTTGCCTTTTGCATGGTAAAGCTCCAGAAAAGGTGGCCTCCCAAGAGGGATGGCCATTGCTGGAAAGAATGCAGATAATCCACCTGTAGGCATTTTACGGATTAGCCTGTCGCTGTCAGACAAATCAAAGAAAACGAAAGATAGTAGAAAGGTGCAAGCTTTTTGTTTATACCTTATGTGCCTTACAACTGACACTTCATAGCACTCTGAAAAGCTATTAGAGCTTTTCTTCCTGGATCTTTCCTTACTTGTTTATCAAATGGATTAGCTGAGTTTCAGCATAACTAACTGCTTAAGACCACAAAGAGCAGTGACTGGAAGAGAATGCAGTGCCCTCAACCTTCAGTAAAAGTAGCTTATTATTCATGTCGAACTAATAGTCTAATTTAAAGGGGACGGAGACATAATTCAGTAAGAAAACAGGGGGAGAATACTATGTAGCTCTTTTCGATTACAAAAGCACTTTATGAGTTCTGTGTTTTGGAACGGGATTTTTTTTCAGATCCACTCACTGTGTTTATAACCACTGCTTCTCCAAGTACTTTGTAATGCTTTTAATGCCAACAATAATGATGAGAGCTCTAGCACAGACAGGCAGGAATTGGTTGGCATTTTAGCTACCATGCTGACTACTTGTAATAGCTGGGGAATTTAGAGGAAAAAAAAGTCTTTTGGAGACTAAGCTGTTAGGATAGTATTTATGATGTAACATATTCTTGCAGAGCAACTAGGAAGATGGCAGCTTTGATTTGGCAGGGCGGGGGATAATGTTTGGAGGTTTATGAGCTTGCCCCTGTTTTATTCCACTCACAGAACTATCCTGTACCAGATAAACAGCAATTTCAGAACTGGGAACTAACTAAAGTTAACTACCTTTTAAAACCGCTATGCACATTCATCCTCTGAATATCTTTTCTATTACCTATCGAGCTCTGCCTTTATTCATAATCACTAGTATACTTACTAGTGACTCTAGATGAGAGAAAAGATCAGAAAAAGCCAACCACACAAAGCAATGTGTCTTAGATTTGGCAACCCCATGGATATTTCCAGTATGATATCACCTCCTCCTCACAATGACTGTGATAGTTTTAGTTTCCTCACCAGCCATAGCAAAACCTCCCAAAATCACTTCATCTTTAGGGTCACAGATCCACTTCTCACAGCACTCTCCAGGGACTTCGATTTTTCTGGGGAAAGGACAGTCGGGGCCGGGGAGCAGCAGGTCCAGGTTACAGCGGGGCAGACAGCCGATCTGTCCGTCTCGGCAGGTGCACTGGTACTTGCAGCTGGGCTGGAACGTCTCTCCGTTGCGATAAATCATCCCATCAAACACGCAGTTGTCTCCCTCCAGCACTAGTGAGAAAAGTGAATGCATTTCACCGAGACGGAGGGCACT
>NW_009219805.1:0-7137 GCF_000690835.1 Fulmarus glacialis
AGTTCACCGGCGCTGCTGCAGGAAGCATAACCTGCGCGCTGCGGCCGCTCCACTGCCACGTGGGCAACGTTACTCCGAAATCAAAGCCAATTTATTCTGGAATAAAAACCCCACACTCCTCACGGAATAATTATGTTGAAATAGAGTCACTTTCCTTCCAACACGGTTTCAGCCCAACGCTTGCGCTACTACAGCCTGGCTGAGCAGCTTGCCCAAAGAGCAAAGCACACGGCGCTAATTGCCTAGCTTCAATTTTGGTGCCCCCCGCTACAGAATTAGGGGTGTTCACAGAGAGGTGTTCTTTGAAATACCCTGAAGAGCGACTGCGACAGCCCCCCAGGCGACACATCCGCGCAAGGGCCTTTCATTACAAGCTCCTGCAAATTTATGCTTATTACTGTACATTGAATATTGGATCAGATTGTTTTACCATGACTCAAACTTTTTTCTTTTTTTTTCAATGAGAAATTACACGCTTGGAAGTTATTCCTCTCCCCACTGATTCCCCCCTTTCAGGGTTAAACGGCATTTTCCATATCCGAACGCAGACGATTATTTTAGAAAGGATCTTCATCTCGGGAGCCTGAATATTACGCATAGCGATCCATCAGATGCATGCGCCTTTCATTCATCGGTGTGGGGAAGGCGGTGTGCCGGGAGCACGCGCCCTGCCTCGGAGCGGGCGGCTGCTCGGTTTTCTGACAAACTGGAAGCAGAATCATGTGAAATCCCCGCTCTTGGCAAGAGATTTTTAGCAATAAGTAGCAGCTTTATGAGGAATATCCTTTGCCAGGGGACCATCAGCCAGTGAGCAGTGGGATTCTTATTTTTTAATGGACTTTTAATAAGTAGGCCACAATGATAATCTCGATACCAGAGTAGCTTTATTTCTATGTGTAATTATCTCCAGTTCGTACTCAAGCTCCCCACAGCCTCCAAGAGCAAATAAGACCACCAACCTCTCCATGAGAAAAGGAGCAAGAAAACAGCATAGGGCCACTTGAAACGCTATTTGTATCAGACCTCATCCGCTCCTCTCATCTGATATCAAAGTCAACCTCTCCTCCCCTCCTCTAAATCAATTAAATCTCACTTTTGGCGTTTAACTGCTTGAACCCTTACCAGCAGGAAAATCCGTGCTTGGAGCACGGGCAGCGCCGAGAGCACAGCGTCACATCTCCTGATGCTGCAGGAAGACTGTTCGCAGCCCCATCTCCTCCCTGCACGCTGCCTGTCTCCATGCTGTCCCACCGTGTCTCCCGTCCTTCATCCCGTCCCCGTCTCTGGTGGCTGAGACTGGGCCGGTGAAGGCAGAGCCCCCGGTGCAGGGGCAGCCCAACACCGCCGCTGCCCAGCCACAGCCCCGACTCTTCACGAGGCCACAGGATGAGGGACCTGCATGGGGTTAAAAATAATCCGGGGCCAACAGAAGCTATTTTAAGCTCAGATTAGTTCCTTGCAGCCCAGTTCAGTTGACAGCCCCACAAATGGCTGAACTGGCACAACGAAGGGGGATTCCCCGGGAACAGGCAGAGAGGACGTGCAGGCTGAGCCTCCGGTACAGGTTACTCCCAAATGAGAACACCTTCTGCAGGCATAGGCAGAATTTGAGCAGTTTCTGAAGGTCCTCACTAAGCAGAAATCCCACCAGGAGCATCCCTCCATCCTAGCCCTCCAGATTTGCCAGTATCTGACCTCCCCTGTGCTGGTGACCGCATGGTGACCCAGCCTGGCCCAGGAAAGCAGGTTCCATTGGCACCGCGCTCAGGGGAGACCCCGGCTCCGTGAAGAGGTGCACAGAAGATGCTTCACCGCTCCCACCAGCTTCTGGCAGGACTTCTCCTTCCTTCGTTACCTTAAAATCCCACCCTAAAACAACTCTCTCCCCAGCACAGCCTCCCTTTGCAGCACGGACCCAGCCATGCTGCCCGGCCAGCTCCGCTGCCTCTCCTCCGCAGCAGTGTGCCCGTCCCAAGCCTGCACGCAGGCTCTTCCAGCGCTCCTCTGCATGCAGCCTCGCAGGAAACAAATGCAAGCGACATACAGAAATACTGGAGATATCGCAGCACAAAACGTGCGTCTCAAGACCTCCCAAGATCTCTGGGGGAGAGCTGCTCCAGGCTGGATTGTATACAGCAACTCTTGTTCTGCACCTCTCTCCTACTGCTATTCCTGCGGCCAGCCCTTGGCTCTTAAAGCTTGGCTGAACATCCCACCTTCCACCTGAGCATCCAACAGTAACGGGAAATATTCACTGCTTCGCTTTCCCCCCTGACTCAGGGATCTGACTCTTCTTTCAAAATCAGTAATGTTCTGGTCGAGGTCTGCTCCAGCGGAGGTGCAATCCGCTCCCTTTGGTGCCCAGCAGCCTCCCTCTTAACGATTTACAAATATTGCTGTCCCCTCCTCGCAAAAACAGTCCTGCCTTTTACTACAGTCAATGCAGCAAATCCCTGCTTCCAAAGGCTGGCACTGAACGAGGCTCCAAGCGGCAGCACACTATCTCCACTGCCCAGGCTGGACCAGACTCATCAGCGAGGGCAAACGTCGTGGGAAATTCTGCAGCCAAGGATGCTTTGGATACTTTTAAAAACCAAAAATACAAATAGCACCTGCTGGCTGCAGGACCAGCAGGTCTGTGGCCGCAGGGGTAGGTAGGTAGATGCAGAGCAGAGCATTAGATTGCCTCTCTCCCTCCACACTTGTTACTTGCTCAACTTAACGTTGAAACCAGAATGAGCTTTGCTAAATGTCTCCACCGCTAACAAGAAACAAATGTGGCCTCATATTCTAGTTGCTGTGATCTACCAAAACAGACCATGGTAAACACTATAAAAATGTACCGGAGGGAACCACCCTGTGTTTGCTGGGAGAGGGACTGGATAATCTAATAGGGTTTTATCCATCCCTAATGTCTCTGAAAAAAAGAAGGGAAAATTGGGCCCTGTCCATGACATTCGTCATGTGCTAGCTATTCTGATGTCTTAATGCTGCAGAAATCAAATTGGAGCGAGGCTACCTATCTGCCTCCCAATCAGGATCTAGACCCAAGTGCTGCTTTTTATGGCCATGCAGCGTGAGGAGCTGCTGATGTCAGTGGTGGCACAGGCCAGGCCAGTTTTTCCATCCCTATCTCCACGTTATCTGGAGAGATACTCCCTTTGTGGTCACCTCACTCTCCTCATGACGCGGATAATTGTTCACTTCATGGACCTGGGGATCCACCGGCGGGACCTTCCTCTGGCTGAAAGCATCCGCAGGGACGAGATACCTGCCCAAAATGTTAGCACTTATCTGGGTACCTGGGTATCGTGGTATCAGCAGTAACACTGGGATGGTCGTGTCTAGATTTTTATCTTGGCCATGGTAACGGCAAGGGTTGATTCAGTCACCTACCCCCAGGCACCTCGTGGAGCCCTAGGTACCTGCCCAGCCCATAACCAAAGGGTTAAGGGTCTCCTCTAGCTTCAGCGCCAAATCAGCCAGCCCCCACGGGGATCTCCGACACCCTCCGCACTTCAGATAGCTTTATACGGCTCTGCTCAGGCGGTCACCAGAAGTCACCCCCACTCAAGTCATTCTCCTCCCATACTTTTGCCTGCAGGAAGAGCCTTGAGCAGGCTCTGCAGGGCAGGAACATCCCCACCCAGCTCCCAGGAGCCCTGTCCCCCGTTGGCACGCCGGCTGCCGTCTCCGGAGGGCAGAGAGAAACGGGCCCCGCTCTGTTCTTGCACAGAGCCGCAGGCTGCACGGGTAACCCCGTGCTACTCCTGACGCCTGGCCAGGTTTTCTGCATTCACTCCATCCCCTTTTTCAAGCATCTTGGGTTTGTTGTTTGCTTTTTTAAAGCTACTGTGACCTTGGCACGGAGACGGACAAACATCAACTGCCAGAAAACAGCATGTTCTGAAAAGCTACATAGAACAAAACCACAGCCCCATCGCAGTCTGCAAGCAAGATCTTCATCTGGGGAGGGGAGAAAAGAAGCATTTGGGGTGCTTGGAGAAAGTGCTGCTGAAAAGCTGCAAGTACAAAGCACTGCAGCTCCTTGCTCAGCGCAAAGGACGACGTTTCCACGCGCTTCTCCACCTCTTACCTGGCTCTTCCCGCGTCGCCGGTAATTCCTTCTTACAAGGTTCTTGTAATTCTCATTCTTCTTGGTCAGGTAGTAATACAGGACGCAGTCTGCCACCGTCTGCAACAACACAGGCAAGTCAGGAACAGAAGGTCCCGGCCCCTCGCTCTGTCGGGGTGCAGACTTCAGCAGCAGTGTCCTGCCATCGCCAGGTCTCCTGCTTCCCCGCACCTCCCTCCCGAAGCCCTTCAGTGGAGCTGGAAGAGGGGGGCAATGCACGTTGTCCTAGTAAAAAGGCTCAGCTCTTCCAAGGGACAGACTGGGACCGTCTCGCGGGCATGCTGAGATGGAGACGGGGGTGCAGAGCAGAGAGCACCCCGCATTGGAAGCAAAGCAGGGGGAAGGGCTGAATCCAGATGACCGTGGCAACCAAAGGCAGAAGAAGGAGAGCCGCCTGTCACCCTCTGTTGTGGTTATGCGAGGCACAACCTGCCACGCGACTGTCAGCGAGCGTTATTTCCAGCCATTAAGCTCGCTGGCTCAAGCGCACACGACTTTCTCGTGGACAGATTGAGATCCCAGCCCTCAGATCCCAGCCACCATCCCAACTCCCGTTCCAGCGGTTGCTCTGCAAGCATCGTCCCGGATCGGACACGTTAGGAAAACAAGGAGCCGTGGCCAGGACATGTTCTGCTCCTGAACAGCACGGAGCATGCCGCACTGGGAAAAGTCCTTTGCTGAACTGAATGGGCACTTGAACACTGGTCTTTGGCTACACCTTCATATGCAGGATCAGCAGTTGGATGGACAGAAATAATCTCACAGACCCATCAGGCCTGCAAACACCTGGGAAGAGGGTGCCGCTGCATGCTCCCGGGGGGTGCACGGGGGCTACACTCTCCCTATCCCTGTGCAAGGAGTGGAACCATTTGCAAAAACAGATTGCAACTTTTAAAGTGTTAATTGGATCTCCTTCTAATCTAGCCCTGATTATACACACACATGCGAACACAAAAACTTACAGTCATCTGTTCCAAGGGCTAAGATCACTACTTTTTTATAATGCAATTTAAAAATCTATTAATTCATTATATTGAGCCATACTTCGCATCTCTCTCCAACAGGATAATGGATGTGTTCTGTATCATAATTACAGCCTGATTTACAAACGAGTACAAATAAAATTAGAAGACATTTTACAGCTTGGAACACAGACTGGATTGTGAGCATCATCCAAGTCCCACCGCTTTCGGCTTTAACAAGTGGGAAAGGCTGAAAAGAGCCTGGTATCTTACAGCGACAACAGCAGGACGAGGTTGCTTGCTCGCTGCTTTGGAAAGGAAAGTCAAGGTCTTATAAATTATTTCCCCAGCCTGAGTCATGCAGAATCAGAGAATAATTTAGGTTGGAATGGACATCTGCAGGCCACCCCCCTGAAAGCAGAGGGGTTCCCCCAGAGCGAGTGCATGGACGAAACACTGCATGAGATGGGCAGAGGATGCAACTAACTACAAGGACCAGAGAAGAAGCAGCTCTCAAGTGTTTCTTGCTCAGGAGAGCACCTGGTCCGTCGCTGTCTTTCCAGTCTGGGTCTGTCCAGGATCTGCCCACATGGCCTGTCCTACAGAAGGTACCCAGTCCAATTAACAGCAAAAAGGAAAAGTCCAAGAAGCACAACAAAGAGGCTTGGGAAAGCTCAGGCCCTCCTGTGAGCAAACTATTCCGAAACACCAAGGGGAGGTGTGCATGCTTACATGACACCAACCTGAACTGCTGGATGAACTGGGACTCGGTCCACCCTCAAGATCCCCTCCCTGCACGCGGAGGGGACCCTTCTGCTTTGTGCTGGGCAGCCGAGTGCCCCACACCCCCTGTGCGACAGCCTGGCTGGTGCAAAGCGCCTCCAGGAGCTGCTGGAAAGCAGCTCCCCCAGGCAGATCGTGGGGTGGGCTGCAACGCCTATGCGCCAGGCTGGATGCGTTCACGCATCTCGCGGCTCTGAGCTCCCTGTCTCTCCGCAGCTGACTCAGTCCCTTGTCCCTGCAGGGAGCTGGGAGGCATCCGGACCATTCCCGGGACTCTGAGCCACCACTGCCCACAGGTGCCCAGCATCCGCCGGCTGCTCCAGCACCAAAGGGAGCCACGTGATGGAGAAGAGAGAGAGCGCCAGGCAGGTTAAAGCCAGGCAGGGAGGCTTACCTTCCTGTCCAGAAAGGATGCGATCAGGCCAAAGTTCTTTGGATGCTGCATGAACCTGTGGGAGCGAGAGGGAGAGGATTAGTGTGGGTGCTGGCTCTGACCCCTCTTGCAGCTGGGGCCATGCCACGCCTGGAGTGGTGAGGCCAGCTCCCCGAGGGACTTACGGGTTTGAGAAAATATTTGTCTGCTGCTCAGCTTCCCAGAAAGACAGGAACTTTAAATTTAGCCCAGTGGAGCTGGGCTGGTTGGGAGCTTTGATGCGCAGATGTTCATCACAGGGCGGGAGAGGGCAAGGGGGCTGGCAGCACCCGACAGCTGCCCGTCACCCTGCTCGATCCCACCGTCACCCAAGCCCGTACCGATGGCAGGCTGGGCACAGAGGGCAGCTGCGCACCTGGCCAAGGCCTCAGGATTTGGCAAGGAAAGGGCGAGGAATCGCTGTCAATGGCTGAGCACAAGCACCCCACAGCATGGCCGGGGGTGGCCCCACCGCTGAGCAGGACCCCAAGCCCAGCTGGGCTGTCAGGAGCAGCTGCAAAGGACGGGAAGGGAAACCCAAACCCCGGGAGGAAGCACAGAGCTGCCACGTTGCCGAGTTGCTCAAGAGATCCCCGGTGGCACAGCGGCTCAGAGGAACGCCGCCTCCTGCCCAGCGAGCGGAGGAGCTGTCAGCAGGCTTGCCTGCGGCTCCGGCAGCCCGGGAGGGAGCATCGCCTGCTGGGGGGGAAGCTGTCCCCGGGCGCAAAGATGTCTCCTCCAGCAAAACCCTTCACCTAGCTGGTGGGGAAGCGCCAAAAGCCAAAAAGCCCTTGGCACGAGGTGCTCCCAATGGCAGGAGGACAGTTAACTGTTGCATCACCGAA
>NW_009219805.1:7251-11787 GCF_000690835.1 Fulmarus glacialis
GCAACGCAGGCAGGACACGTCAAGCAGCTCGGTGCCTCCAGCCCGGCCGGTGATTCCCCCAGGGCCGCTGGCCGAGCCCTCTCCTCCCGCCTTCGTTGCTCAGCCCCGCTGCCAAACTCAGGGTCAGGGCACCGAGCTGAGCTCAGCGAGGGCCCGACCGAGTTCAGCCACGGCAGCAGGACATGGGTGCTGTCACCCACACACCGATGCCCTTCTTGATGCACGACCCCCATCTGGTTTGGGTGGCACTGCAAGAGCTCTGTCACCGTAACCGGTCACCAGAGCAAGGGATCTCAGCTCCCCTGCAGCCAGCATGAGGCTTTTGTGGGTGACAACGTGGGATGGGGGGGGAACGTGGGAGGTGGGAGCATGGACAGCAATGGGAGTGTGGTGCTTGGGCATTTAATGGGGACCCAAGTCTCCATCAGCCTTTCTGCCATCAAGTGTTTTGAAGGGCAAAACTTACCCCCTCCCAGATATAACACAGACACCAAGGGAGATCCCCCAAGACACGTGACTAAATAAACAAGTAAAAGAAAAAAGAAACCACAAATGCTAGGCAAAAGAAAAAAAAAAAAAAGCAAAGCAGCTGGGCTGCTCAGACAGACTGGGATCAGAGCACAGCTCTGGAGCTGCTGTACGCAGCACAAACCAAGGGCTGACCAAGGGACGGGGTTTTCAAGGCCACGTCCCCGTTAACGCGGTGTCAGGGGCAATGCGGATGACAAGCCATTGTTCTTCATGGGCCAGGCCGTGTCCCCATGACGAGGGACGGATGCTGCGTTCTCACGGTGCCCAGCACTACAGGGCCTCAACGCCTGAGCGGGATCAAGGGGTACCGTAGCCATCCTTGCTCCTTCACCAGCAAACCCCGGCCCCCCTGGGAGCAGCCTAATGATGGGCTCTCAATAAAAAGACCTGAAATCCTGCCCAGAAGCAACTTAAATGAGACTCTTCCTCGTGGTTATGTTTTAACGGCTAAAATGAGTTCAGACCTGGAGTTTGTTGGCCCTGCAGTGCCTGGCTGTTTTCTCTGAAAGCCCCTGCCATCAGGGCTGAACAAAAGGTTGCACCAGGTTTTCACAGTCTCAGGAAGAGGCCAGTTCTGGGTCACCATCACGGATGACACAACCTTAAATCCCCAGGCGAGAAGCTGCAGCACACCAGGCAGCTCGGCTACCCGCACACCGGGATCTGGGCGAGAGCTGGGGCAGGACTCCCTTGGCCCTCCTTACAGCTCCTAAGTACCAATCTCTTAAAATAAGCTTTGTGAGAGCCCTGAAATCCTGCTGTATTTATGCCTCGAGCTCTGCATCACCCACAGTGATGACACAGAAACCACCATGCACAGCAGGATGCACGAGCTGGGTGTGGATTCTTCCAGCCCCATTAGCCAGGCAGAGCCCCGCCATTAAAGACCAAGTAATTAGCCTTTGCGTCATTTGCGGGCAAGCCTTGCTGTTTGGAGTGTCACATTTTAAGGCTAATTAGCAACGAGGATTCTCCTCTACCAAAGGCTTGGAGCCGGTTTCCTTGTTTTGTTCTTTTTCGGTCTGTCTTGGCAATTAGTTATTTCAGCTGCAAACAGGAGTTGTCACAAGCAGGGACAGGAGGAGGGATCCTGGACACGAAGAGGCTTCCAGCATGGCTGGCCATGGGCCTGCTGGTAATCCACGGATCCATCTCACAATAGTCCGGAGGCCAGACTAAGGCCGTGCTGCCGCAAGGGACGAGGTGGCCCTGGCACACCCACGCACCCCCGTGTCCCTTGTGTCCGGAGCAGCGAGCCCCGGCAGAGCTCATCCTGCTGGAAGCTGAACTCCAGCTCTGTTTTTACAGACACACAGGGGACATTGGGGGCACCAAGGATGCTCCGGTCCGCCGTGCAAACACACTGGGGTCCCCACTAGGCTATGAGATACGGAGGAGTTTGGATGCGAGACTGAGCTGGGACCCACAGCTTGGCTGACAGTGCGGGGTACCCAGGGAAAGGATCAGCAATCCCCCAAGCGATCTTAGTCAATAAAGCGAAGCTGTTCTCAAGCATTGCTTGCAAACAGGAGAAAGCACCACAGCCAGAGTTTGCACGTGTCTGATGTGGGAATGCATCCATGGAAACAGCAACCGGTGGCAAATCCTGCAGAGAGCAGAACGGAGTGCTGAGGGACGGGCACCGGCTGGAAGCTGCAGCCTGAGGGGGTCTGCATGGGGGGGGGTTGGATGTTGACAGCCCCGAGAATCCCTCTGGACACACAGTGCCCAAAGTACAGGCACGTAAATCCAAAAACGTAACAGTGTATGGAGCATTGGGTTTCACTGGCTTTATCCTTAAACTAGCTGATACAACGGGGGGAAGCATCTCTGCATGCGGGCACGAACGCACCAACCACATAGAAAGGCCTGAGGTTTCTGTGCAGGTGCATCACGCTGTGCCCAGGTCCAAGGCAACACACCGCGGCTGTGTCCCTGGGGGCAAGACAAGCCCTTGGGACATTCATGCCTTAGCGTACTGGGGCCCCAGCCAAAGCATTGCACGGGTCCTGCCCACACTTCCCCAGGGCTACGCAAAGAGAGGTGTGTGGGCTGCACTCACTTTTCCCGGAAGGTCTCCTTCTCCTGTTCACTCCACATGTTCATCACCTGCCGGTCCTTGTAGACCTTCATGGGGTCATCCATGAGGCCATTCATGTTGATGAATTTAATGCGCTGCTGGTCAGCATCGTAGAGCATGGGCGGGATGACAGCGAGCTGGCGCATCTGCTTCTCCAGGTTCTTTGGGGAAAGCAGAGAACAGTTGGTCAGCACCATGGGCCCGCGGGGACCACAGGGGACAGATGTTCGAGAGGAAAGGACAGGCGGAGGAACAGGAGAATTCAAAAGCAAGCACTAGACAGCTTTATTGCTAGAGTAATTGTAAATTAAATGCTGAAAGAGGCTATCGCTGTCAGCCAGGAAACAATTAATCTTTCATTTTGAAATAAAAGGCTTTAAGATACCGCGTGGAAATGTCTGACTTAAGCAAAACAGCTCCTGACCATGATGAAAGACAAGTCAAAGCAGCAGTGGCACAGGGGATGCAAACCCCCTCCCAGCCATCAAACCCACGGCCACGTGGAGGTTCAGCCCCCCACCCCAAATTGCGAGGGAAGCGGGTAAGCTCTGCAAAGCTTTCTGAAAGGGTGGGCAGAGGGAGACGTCATGTTTCCCTTCCACAGGACATCTAATATTGTTCCAGGAGGTTTCAAACATCACCGTAACGGGGCCATCATTCCTTTCTTTCCTCTTACTGCAACACCTGGGACATAATCTGATGCCTTTACTCCATCCTATTCAAGTGTAAAGTTCATCCAGTGGCCCAGCTGCACACCAGACCAGGACAGACTGGGCACACTGGTTTCCTTAAGTATTTGCAACAGAGTGGCCAATGTGATGTCTCATTTGTGCTGTCCCCTGCCTGAACACCACGACTGTCCCTTCGGCTGAGCTGCTGGTGGTCCCCCAGCACAGGTCTGCCCTGCGGGGATGAAGGGATGCTCTGGCCACCCTCTTCTGTTTGCTAGCTGCACCATCACTCCAAGTCTTCCCTGTCACCTGGGATGGCACCGGTCAGACATAAATTCCAACCCTTGACCTAGGAAGGCCGGGTCTCAAGTGCTGTCATTTTTATTTACAGCTAGACGCTGGTTCCTGGGAGAACAGGAATGTCCAATCCTTCCAGCAAGCTGCCGACCCAGGCCTGCCCAGCACCGCTCTGCTTCCCCGCTGCGACCGAGCAGACCCAACCTCCTCTTCTTAAAAGACAGCTCTCTGCACAGACACGGACGTTTCAACTCATTTCATGACGTTCCTCATCCTCACTAAGACGCCTCCCATTTAGCAACTGGCTGCTTCAGATGCCCTGGGGGTGTCATCTCATCGTGGGAGGTCAGGGACAGCTTGCAGCCACAGCATCACCCCGGACACCCGCAGACCGCCCCAGCCGAGAGGAGAAAGCCCCTGTGCAGAGCCACGGCAGGCGCAGGGGCAGCTGGCAGGAGCATTGCTTGCAGCTGAGAGTGCAGGGCATCTCCCTTCGCCTGGCAGGGTCTCGGGGTGCCGAGCGCTGCAGATACACCCCGCCTGCGGGCAGCCAGACCTCTCCCTTCTCCAGCAATGTGTTGGGGCGGAGAGCTGGCCCCTGCCGCCAGCGATGCTCCCCGGCTCTCACCTCCCTGCTCCTTCCAACCCTGTGGAAGGGCTGGAAGCTCTTAAGGTCTCCTCTGAGACAAGCAAAGCAGTGCTTCGGGGCTCAGCAGAAGGCTATCGGGGTGGAGTTTAGCAGCACACTGTGCAGGAGGTCGGAGGCAATCGTCTAACGCTCCCCTTGGCCACGACCTCTCCAGAGCTGTGAAATTCCCCTCTGCTTCCGAGATCCGCGTCCTCCGGATCGTCGCCTTAACTGGCTAACAGCAAACTGCCTGGGACGCAGGGCAGGGAGCGAACCGTGGTGCAGAGGCAGCAAACATCTCAGCTATTGCTGGGCAATGGCTGCTCTCC
>NW_009219805.1:11818-21385 GCF_000690835.1 Fulmarus glacialis
GCCAAGAGAGTGGAACCCTTGTGAAACCAGATCCAAACGAAGCCAAGGTCACGGGGATGTTTCAAGATGAATGGAGCACTCCCAGAAGAAGTGGGCCAACTGGCTCATGTACAAACCATTCATTCCATAGGATTCCCCTGTGTCAAGCCGCACAGCCCATTCAAAACAAAACGAAACAGAAAAACCCCTCCACCCGGCAGCCAGGGCGCCAGCTCCCTTCCCTTCCCTTCCCACCTCTGCTTGCAGTTTAAACCAACAGCCAGGAGGTGTTTGCGGGGTGCTACCCAGGATGAGCAGCATGCCGGGGTTTCAGGTCCCTAAGAGGCAGTTGAATGCTGATAAACCCTAACCACTGGCCACCAGTTCCTGGAGTACTTTGCTCCATGTTTTGCTCCTGCAGAACCATTGCACAGCTCCATTACATCTCTCGGGAGGCTGAAAAGATGCTGCTGGGTATTAAATACCTCACTTTGGATCCCGTCCAGAAAGCGTATTAGGCATCATGGCAACCTCCCCAACCTCAGCACGGCCTGAAGTTAGCGGGATTTGGTATCTGATTTCACCATGGGACCTGGTGTGGGACCTGATGGTACTCTCCTGGTTTCCCCGGAGAAGAGTGGAGTGAGGGGCGAAGAGGAGGAAAAAGGACAACCCTGTCTTACCTCTTGTTCTGAGAGCCCGTCGATGATTTCTGACACCTCGTGCTCGCTGCGTGCGGCCGACATGGAGAGCCCGCCACTGCCCCTCTGTCCTACCCTGCTGGGAAAGGGCAGTGAAACACTCAGACACTGATGCTCCATTTTGTAAACCACATTCATGATAACTCACTGGCCCTGTTGTCCTCCTTGTTGACCTCCATAATAGCCATATCCCAACACCCCACCCAGGCCACCCCATCCCACACTGTGGGAACGGCGCCCACTGCAGCCCCGTGGGCTCTGGCAGCACTTAATCCTGCCCAGAGAGCACTGTCCCCTGTGTCCCCTGGGTTTACGGCTCACAGGTCCAGAGCCTCAACCAACCTCCCTTACCTGTGCCAACAGGCACCTCCTGGATCACTACAACAGAAGGATATTTCATACCCAACCATACTCTTCCCCCATTATTTTCTCCTGTTCATCGCACCGCAGCAATGGCATTAGCATTGTGCCACCGCATCTGGTTTGCAAATGCTGCAGGAACTTTTAAATCAAAACCAGACATCTTTCCCCTCCAATATCACCCAACAGAACAGTCGTGCATCCCAAGGAATTAAAAATTTTCTTATTAAGCACATAAAAGGTTAAAACATTTCTCAGTACCATTTCTCCCCTTCTCTTTAAGGTAAAATAAAGCCACCGATTAGGAAGTTTGGACCCATCCAGCTGTGTGCGGGGCACAAGGACGGGATGCTGGCACAAGGGTTTGGGTTCTGCACATATCAGGTGTCCCTGGGCAAGATCCCAGGGCTGAAATGAGAAGGACAGGGAGTTTTCAGCAAGAAGGGTGGAGATCATGAAATCGTGTCTCCTCCTAGCAGGAAACAATATGACCTCAATTGCTTTTCCAATGAGGAGGAGAAAATGGACAGGGGATGGGACAGACAGGGGACATCCCTTTCAGCGAGACACTTTGCTGCTTTCATATCATCTGCGGTCATTCCTATAACCTCTCCCTGTCCATGCTCCAATCAAAGCATGTGCACGTATTAAATCATCGACATGACCAAATCCATCTGCAAGTCTTGTACATCTTCATTTAGGCCCACCAGGAAGGCAGTAATTAGCGCTGTCCCTGCCAGGCGGCCAGCACAAGGGAGCTGCCCCTTGCTCCGACGCGGCCAGCCGGGAGATCAGCAGCAGAGGGGAGATGGGCAACCACATTCCCGATATTTTTCCTTCTCTCTTGGCTCTGTGCTGAGCCACCCTGGGGAAAAAGCAGCAAAGCTGCTTGTCTGCTGGCTTCTGCCTTCGACTAGAAGGGGAGAAAAGGGACCGACAGCCATCCCAGCCCGCTCCTCCCATGAACCTCCCCACACCCATCCCCAAAGAAAAGAGAAAGGCTGTCCGATACCAGCTCAGCCCCTTCCTACCGCTTCTCCTCTAACCTCTGCATGCGCTCTTGCAGTTCCCGCTGCTTCCGGATCTCCGGGAATTGCTTCTCATAGTATTCCCGCACTTTGCTCTCTTTGGCACGGCGCCGGGGGTTATTTTCGATGCGCTCCACTTTTTTTTCCCAGGCCTCCATCAGCTGGTCATAGCGCTGGCAAAACTTCTGTTCCTGAAAGGGCAAAGGGAGAGAGGGAGCTCAGGAGACGTGCCTGGGAAGGGCAGCTCCTCCAGACCTGTCCCTCGATGGCTGCTCAGGCTGAGCGTGAGTCATGTTGCTTAAAGAAATATGGTTTATTAGGACATGGACAACGCTCCAGGGTCTGGGATCAACCCAAGGGTAAATTCTCAAAACAGGCCATCAGATACCCTCAGGCTTTTCCCTTCCAGACCCAACATCTTTGGTGAAACCAGGACTCTTGCCCAGCGTGGCTTTGCCCACCCACCACACCTTCCAGCTGAGCATCCTCCAGCTCCTTGGGTGCTTGATTCAGCAACCAAAGCCCCAGTGCCGGGGAGGGAGCCCCTGCTCCGACGTGGCTGGTCACACACGGGGAGAGGGCAAGTCACCTGCCTGAGGCCACCAAGCAAGAAGGGACTGAAACATGGCCTTGGGAGGGGACACAGGAGGGCAGGAGAGCGGGTCCCCGCCATGCGAGCAGAGCTGCAGTTTCAGAGCCGCCGTGCTAGGGAGAGGCTTGCCGAGGCGCCCACAGACACAGGCACCCCTTCCCACCCACACACACCGGCGCTGGCACTCACGGCTCCGTGCCGGCAACGCCGATGGGACTGGGGCCACAGGGCAGCTCCGCACACGGGCCTGGCTCCCTGAAACCAAGAGCCAGGCACCCGGCCCCTGTCCGAGGCCGTACGGCATGGTGGCCCGGCCATGCTGTGATGCCCCCAGCTCCTCCACCGTCCTGGAAAGCAGAAGTGTTTTTCCAGCTGTTGCTCCTCCTTTTTGGCTCAGGAGCGGGACGAGCGCATCCCCGCTGACAGCAAACCCAGGCTCTGCCGAAACGCGGCGCTGCAAGGGGTTTCCATGCCATGTCCCCCCGGGTGATGTCCTCATGGCACACCCACCCAGCCGCCCACACAGGTCCAGCACCGCACTTCTCCCTGGTATTTATGGGACCAGCCCGCTAACCGTAACATTAAAATATCATTTGCAACTCAAATGAGCCACCCCCCGCCACCCCCTGAATTGCTCCTCCCTCCTCCGGCCACTCTCTTGCTGGAGGAGAAGGCCCTCGGACAGGCGAGGTCCTCACCAAGAAAATGCCCAGCCACGGTCCCCAACGGTGGCAGCGGTGACAGGAGCGATGGCGCCCAGCCTCACGTGAAAGCAGCTGGGCGACCAGAGGGGGTTTTAAGGTTTCATTTTGAGTGAAACAAAGGCCTTCTAGGCCTCAAATCAGGAAGCGAAAGCAGATGTCGCTCTGCAAAGTAATGGCAAACCCCAGGTCGCCTCCCACCCCCCACGCCGCTTTCCAGAACGGGCGGCTCGGCACCGGCACGCTCGGCACCTCAGCAGAGACGGGGGAATCCAGATTTCAAAGAAATAAACTCATCTCCTGCCATCACCATCCCACGACCGGAGGGAAGTCCAAGGCTGTAGGATTTCCCAGATGCGCGCTGCTCTCGTCTCGCTCGCTCTCAGCCACCAAAAAAAAATGGGGAGAGGTAAAAAAAACCAAAAAACCCCAAACCGATGGAAACGCCCGATTCCAGGTCAGGAGGCAGCTGGGTTACCCCAAGCCAAGTGGGTCAGTCGTGCCGTGGACCCCCTGCACCGGCAGCTCCGCGGCCCGTTGCTGGTGCCAGGCACCCACAGCAACCCATGGCCGGCATCACGCCGATCCTGGCATGTGGGTTTGGTCCAGCCATCCCGGACCTGGCAATAACCCAAGCACAGGAACACGTCCTTTTGGAGGCACCTCGACAATAATGTGGGGTGGACAAAGCACCTCAAACCCTGCAGCTGATGCAGACTAACACTCCCCCCTGCAAATAAATTAATTCCCATTTGCATGCCCGGAGCCAGAGGTTTTCCTGCCCCGCAGGGATGCACAGGAGATGCTTGGGGTTCGGCAGGAGCTAAAGGAAATGGCCGTAAGATGAAATCGAGCAATGAGAACCAAAATAAAAATGCCCGAAAAGCCACCAAGGGGAATCTCACGCTGCGGGTGAGGAGGTAACACCAACAAACCACGGCAGCTCGGAGAAATCACAGCTGCTGTGTTTTTACCCCTCCTGAAGCGATGCTACCAGCCCTCCTGAAAACGAGAGCTCCCACCCCGCCAGCAAATCTGCTACGTCCTCCTGCTTCAGAGCATCGCATTTGGGAAGAGGCTAAAAATACCCCGCAAAGTTTATCAAGCCTCAGTGCCGGTGCCCCGTGCTGCATGCCAGCCCACGGCACAGCTCGGGGACAGCCCAGCACGAGAGCTCGGTCTGGTGAGAAGCTTCAAGGCTTTGAAAGGTTTTTCATTCCCTGTGGGAATGAGCCAGCACTGGGTCCTGCATCGCCACCGCGCCGGCAGAGCCGCCTGGCACGGCCGCCGGGCTGTTTCGCAGCCAGCGGGGAGGCTCTTTTTCTTCCTTTTCCTCCACTCTTTGGGAAAACTGGATGAAAGCTTTATCCAGAATTCCTCTTTTAAGGAACTGGTACTTGCAGATGGAAAAAGCAACATCAACATCACACTCCTGATTTCCTCAGTAGCTCACACCCCGGCAGCGGGGTGGGCAGTACCAAAGCTCACACAACTCAGCCCACCAGAGAACAGCTCTGTTACGGACCGCCTGTGCGCTTCTGACTTGCATCTGCTTTCTTAAAGCCCCTTCCCACCATGGAGCAAAGAGGTCCTTCCCGCCACGCAAGCTTCAAACCCCCCCAGAGTGGGGCTGGTCTGCAGCATCCCTGTCTAGCGCTTTTTGGTCCAGCTGGGATACATGCTCCCTGCAACCTTTTGCCATCCTTCAAAAGCCAAGATTACAGGCACCTTATAGCACTGCGCGCTCCCCAGATCTTCACAGCTCAATCACCAGGAGAAGCTCCCGGTCAGGCACTTCAGGAGCAGAAGCATCTATTCCTTCTTCAAGCATCCTCTGAGCAGCCTTAAGCAAGTATGTCCGTTCCTGAGCAACCGCCTGTGCCGGCTTTTAGCATCGGTGCTTTCCCTGCTCCCCTTCCCAGCTGGGCTCACCAGCCCACAGCCTCTCAATCACACAAATAAGTGATGGCGAGCCAAATCGGACTTGACATGCGTATCTAAAAATGGATGAATAGTAACGCCGCCGTAGCAGCTGAAGGCAGTTTGTAGGCTGTGCCAAGCCCGAGCCCTCCCGCAGCCCACGCTCTCGCAGCTCCAGGGGATGGAGCAGCTCTTCGGAGGGGAGGGGAAGAGCGAAGGTGACAGGAGGAACCAGTCCAATTCCTATGCAAGCCCCACGGTTTTGTTTCCCTGGCTGATGGAGATAAAGCTCTTACAGCCAGAACAGCTCCCTTTACCCTTCTCTCTCTGCAGCATCACCCCTCTGATGGCAATCAAACGTCTTCTGCTGTGCCAACCTCGGTGGAGGCAGGAGGAAGCCCTGCAGATCCTCTGGTGGGGCTCTCAGGGCTGGACCCTGCAGGGACCGAGCTCTGACCCTGCTCCAGCCAGCCCTGGGCAGTAACAACACCTCAGAAAGTAAAAGAGCCAGAAAGAAACGTTGGCAGATAGATGGGCTTTGCTAAAAATAGGGTCTGCTACAATATAGGCAGAAAAATAGCTAAGTGTACCCATTTTGCAAACAGAATCAGCAAATGTATTCACTTTGCAAATTCAGCAACCGTATGTTGCCTATTTTGTAGAATAGGCAAAATGCTTCCCTAAACTGAAAAATCCCCTTTCAAGGACACTGAACAAACCGGCTGGCAGAAATTCACCTATTTTGCATGACAGGCGACTTTACTGCAAGCCGTATTTTAGGGACCGTGCTCTTGCAGCTTAATTAAACCTTTTCTCCCAGCTCCTCGATATTCACGACTGAGCGACTCACTCTAGATTTAGTGCAGTAATTGGCCGTTTCCACCAGAAAGCAGCTCCTAGGCAGTTCCCTTCTGGTTCCAATAAAACCACACAATGCTTTGCAATCTCTGTTTTGAGGAAGGGAATATTGATCCGCTTCCCACAACTGCAGAAGTCCTCAGCTGCGGCAGGCGAGGTGCCCTGAACAGCACCCGACTGCCACGCCGGGTTGTGCTGAAGGTGTAAGCTCTGCAGCCCCTTGCTAGAAACCTGGAAGAAGTTTTATCATGGAAAAGGCTAAACAAACACACATTTGGACACAAACAGGAGAGACAACCGTCCCTTTGGAGCACAAGATCTGTGGCTTTTGGAAGATTGCTACAAAACAGGGGAGAAAAATGAAGCACGGGAAAGAAAAGGAACATGCCTTTATTCACCACAAATAAGAAAATAATTTGATCACTGGCTCAGAAATGTCTGTATTGAAAGCTGCTTTTAAAGGCAGAGCCTTCAAACCACTTCCCAGGCTGATTATTTTGAATTTTTCCAACAATTCCTCCCAGCCAGAGCACTTCTGACCAAAACCAGCACCAAAGACATTGAGAAAACCTGCACCATTTGCAACTCAAGACCCTAACACTGGCACCTGAGCCTGCCCCAGAACGGAGACACCGAGTCAGGAACCAGTATTTACATCTTCCACGTAAAACACGAAGCTCTGCGTCATGAGCTGAATCGCCCTTTGCAGAAAGACGCTGCAAAATCCACCTCCCTGGTGGGGGCCGGTTGGTTCTGGAAATTTCCCCTTCTGTGCTGGTTTTGCCTCCCAGCTCCCGCTGGTGACTACCGCAGGCAATCGTCAGCACCAAAACCGTATAAATTCTGTAAATCCCACTTGAACCTTCTCCTCTATTTACCAGGGACTTGCAACAAACTCCTTTGAAGTCTCATAATAAACCCCACCTTCCCCCTTACCTAACCAAGAACCGCCTCCTTGAAGGACACTGGAACTATCTCACAGGCAAAGCTGCCTAGAAATGAACTGGCGCAGAGCTTCATTTTTGTTTTAAACCACAAATTCCTAGAACATCGCGCTCTGTGGTCAGCTGGAAAGAGTCAGATCAGTCTTCAGACCATTTATCGGAAGCAGAGTCAGCTTGTTTCACACCTCTCTCAGGTTCAATTACTCACAAAATAGACATTTATGCTGTGAATAGGCTCTCTGAGATCAGTGAAGGGCTCTGCAGTGATTAAGCCAACCCCGTGTATTTGCTCTGCAGGGGGTACTCGCGGAGGGAGGTGCTGCCTGCAGCAGGATCGAGGACCTCTTCTTTACATCCAAGTTATTTTAAGCATAAGAGATGCCACAGCAATGCAACGGGCAAACTACTGAGCGCCAGCACTCCTCTGCTGGAAAACATCCTTTTCTTTCTCACACAATAAATTACGCTGCTTTATACATATAAAATAAGGTATAGGGGAATCACTCACCCACTGTTTGCGAGCATGATTTCTCCTCTTAAAGTACAAAATTAACTTTTTCCGCATTGCCTGGTTTCTGTAAAGGAAAAAAAAGATGAGATCTGATTAGCGAGGTGGCTAAAATCCAAAGCCTGGCCCTCCCCATTCCCAAAGGAGTTCGCAGCGCAGTTTCCACCTTAACTCAGAATTGCATCAACTTCAGAGCCGCAAACGTGGTTATCTGTGGACCTCACGCCAGATTTAGAGTAAGACCAACAAACCCTCCGACACAACAAACTTCACCCACATCTGTTGGTAAAACCAGGACTAAGGTTGAGAACTAAATTCATAAACTCCCAATTCTGCAAACCTTTACCGCGTGCTCAGCACTGAACACGGGCAGACCTTCAGCTCTGCATTTACCAACGGGTCAGGCTGTTTCATGATTATTTTTACATTTTGATCTGCAAAAACCCAACAAGATCCCAAGATTGGGGGGGCTCAGGCCAAGCTCTGCATGGCAGGAGGTGGCTCCCCCGAGCAGAGGCCACCCTGAGCCGCCCCGGTCCCCAGGGCCAGCAGCGAGGGAGCTGTCAGCACACACATGCTGCCAAGGGGTTATTCACCCCGGGGTTCCGAGGCGCTGATAAGGAGGCAGGATTGCGGCAGGGCTTGCAGCACATATCTCCTAACCTCTTGCTTTCTTGGAGCCATGCCTAACAAAGCTGCAAACAAACCAGCCACTTGCAGAATTGGGACCTCAAGAATTGCCACTGCAACCACAACCAAGCCGGTGTCTGCCCAGACATCCCCTTGGTTTCTTCTTCTTTCTACTTTCTAAAGACAGCATGAAATAATTGCTCAGAGAAGCAGGGCCAAAGCAGTAAGGAGCTGGAAAGGCTGCACGAGCTCCCACACTCTGCACAAACCCGAGAGCTGAGCTCCTGCCGCTGGTCCTGTTACTAATATTCACAGCAATAAAGTTTCCAGGTAAAAGGTAGAGACCAGGGGCAAAGGAGTTTCCTTAAGTCTTTCATCCCGATTAAAGGCAGAGCTGCAGTGTGTAATTACTGATCAGGAGCTTAACAGTCTCATGTAGGCACGTTCTGCAGGATTTAGCAGAATGAAAAGACACCCTTGCTGCTTCCTCATTCCCCTCCCTGTCTGGCTAGTGGGGAGGGGAGAAAACACCCTCCTCCCCCCCTAAATCCCTAAACCTGATCAGCAGCAAAAGGGACTGTTTGGGAAGGGGCAGAGGGTCCAGGTCACTTAAGAGAGAGGACTGGGGCCAGTCCTGGCTAAATTTGGGGATGGAGCACACTGCAGAAAGTATCAAAATTTTTCACTTT
This sequence comes from Fulmarus glacialis, assembly GCF_000690835.1. Taxonomy (NCBI): domain Eukaryota; kingdom Metazoa; phylum Chordata; class Aves; order Procellariiformes; family Procellariidae; genus Fulmarus; species Fulmarus glacialis. The sequence continues at coordinate 20,729 of NW_009219805.1, forward strand.
TAAAACTCTCTTCTGGCTACACCACTAAACCATGCACTGGCACATACGGGGAATGACAGGGATCCCGCAGCAAGCGCTGCCCTGGGGACCCCCGGCCCCTCCAGCCCACCACCAAGGCTGCACCTCCGCTCCGGCAGCGTGCCGGGAGATCCCAGCCCACCTGCACGGGGGAACCCGGAGCAGGGCCTGGGGGCACTGCCATAATACTGGCACCCAATAATTAGCAGGTTTATTTAGGACAGCAGTTCCTTGGGTGTGGGGTTTTTAACCACCACTACCTCCAAGATCAAGCACAGCTGCTAGAGGAAAGGCAGCAGGATTTGGGACAGGATGATTTCTCCTCCAGCACAGCACAGGCACACTCAGCTTTGTGGCTTCTTTTTAGTTTACCAAGGAGGAAACACATCGGGCTTGATTCTCAGTCCTAATAGTACTATTTGGATTTTGTAACTTCTTTTCCCCTCTTAATTAGATACCAGAGGTATGGGATACACGCAGAGTCCCTGACCGCTGCCTGAGCTGCACTACATCTTCATGCCCTTTGACTTTGCCTTGAATGCTCTGGTGCAAAAACAAACCTTGATTTCCAAGGCAGCGCTAGCAAGCGGCACTCGTAACTCCTCCTATGAATAGAAAACGCCAGCTACTGGCTGGGGA
>NW_009219805.1:21395-22648 GCF_000690835.1 Fulmarus glacialis
CCATACAGCCCCAAATCCCCGTGCACTCCCAATTCAGGCAGCACCAGCATCGGCAGAAGGCACAGCCAAGCGACCTGGCTAAAGGCTCCTGCAGAGCAGACGCTTGGATCCATGCAGGTGTTCTGGGCGAGGGCTTGAATATCAAGCCACATCTTTTGATTCTGTTTCAGAAATCAAAGTGGCACTGATCATCGGGGGGGAAATATTTAATAAATCCATGCACGGAGCACTTTCTGCCTTTGGTCTTTTTTGATGGCATGTTTACAAAGGACCTGCTGTTGTCCTAGGGCTCTGCACTGCAAAGACCAGAGGCCACCTCATTAGATATATTAATAAACATTGCTAAAGGCTTCTCCCTGCTGGATCACCCAACGCCACTGCCTTTTGTTTCTGTCTGTGTGATGCATCCACCGAAGAGCCTCAAAGAGGGTTGCAGGCAACTGGCTGAGCTAAACCTCACCACTCACCTCTGTGCAAACAGCATTCACTTGCCTTTAAGAATTAAGGAAACTGAGGCACGGAGCTGCAATGATGTCTGCCCACTTGTGCAGGGAGGGAGGCATGAGAAATGAGGAGTGGGGCTGTGCTGTGCCAAATGCTCCAGAGCATCCACCTCTGGACCCGCAGGTGAGGTCGGTCCAGCAGCATCCAGCACCCATTTGCCAGCCCTGCACCCAGGCGCTCCTCTGCCCACCCGCAGGCTCTCCTCCCAGCTGGGTGCCGGCCCCTCACGCGCTCCCACATCCCTTCGCATCGCACGCGGTGAGCTTTCGTCACCAGCTCCAGCGCCGTGTGGTGCCACAGCGGGCAGCAAATCCTCCTGCAGAGACCCCGTCGGACAGATTTCCTTCCAAGGCTTCAGCTCTGACAAACAAGCTCTGACAGGAGACTGTGCCCAAAAGACACATTCCCCTTGTTTGTTTGTCTATTCCAATTCTGAGGGAAACTCTAACACTGGAAACCCCTGGGGTGATGCTAATGATGATCATGTGTGTGATGGCCCCCAGTAAGGTGTCACGGATTGTCCCTTGGGGCCAGCACAGCTAAATCAACCCCTGCCCTCCCCACGCCAGCCTGGGTGACATCCAGGAGCTGCTGGATCTGCTGCACAAGTTATCAGGAGACAGGAGAGTAAATGAAGAAAATAGCTGCTCTTATGCAGCTGATGGGTTGCCTTGAGTTTTGCATCATGGCTGACCTTGAAAGTGCTAATACAGGCAAAGACTTAATGGCTCCGCAGCTGCAAAAATCAG
>NW_009219805.1:22743-23005 GCF_000690835.1 Fulmarus glacialis
TCCCCTACATTTTTTTCCCCCTTTTTTTTTTTTTTTTTTTTTTTTTGCATAAGGTCAACCTTTCAAAGGTTAATATAATCTCGGTAAATATAAATAGGCTTCACAGTTTATCTTGCTACATGTACTGTGCTGTTACTTAGAAACCATTTGCAGAGAGGTTAATTCGGGCCACATGTCTCCGAAGCACACGCTGTGCTCCCTGGGCAAATCAAAGAGCCAAGCACAACTGCTGCGGCGCAGGCGGGGAAGGTAAGGGCTGTCT
>NW_009219805.1:23018-31899 GCF_000690835.1 Fulmarus glacialis
AAATAACCAGCGTGGAGCAGCACATGGGAAAGGTCGTTCTTGCAATGCACCAACCCTCCTTCATCTTCCTCCTCGGCAGCCCGAATCCTTGCTCCCCGCCTGCGGTTTGGTGGTGCACAAGAAAAGTGTCACGGATGGAGACCTGAACCTCCACGGGGTGAAGAAATCAGGCAGTTCACAGGCAGAAGGAATGGAGGTTCCTTAGATAAAGCAACAGTGACTCTTGTGGACAGTTTTAAGTATTGCTGTGCTGGCACACCACACACCATGCCAGGTCAGGAAGACTTGCAAGTTCCCTACCCTGTCCTGTCCTTGCCTGCGCCCCATGCATCGGGCAGGGGCGGGATGGGGTGGACCCAGCGAGACACAGAACCTGCCCAGCTCCTGGCAAGCTGGGGTCTGGGGGCTGCCAGATGGCACATCCCCATCCTTGTGGTCAAAAATTCGTCTCATCACTGCTGCAGCCCATCCGTGTTTCTGCCTTCCCCCACGGCCGTGGGCTCCACAGCTCCCTGCTGTGCCTATGGGGAAAGCCCTTCTTGCTGGTGGGCTCTCAGCTTCACGTAGCGTCCCCCAGCACCGGCTGCAATGACACGGTGACTACGCTTTTCCCACTCACCTACTCCAAAGCAGCCCCGGTTTTATACATTTCTAACACTTCCCTCTGAAGGCAGCTCTTCTCCAAGGTGAGGAGACCACGTCCAGTTACCTTCTCTGTGGCAAAAGCTATCCCAGCCCTTTGGTCACCAGAGGAGCTTTTCCTGCACCTTCTCTGCTCCTCTGCAGAGAGAGGGGACATCAGCCAGTGCAGGTCACACAACCACCACAACCTTCTCCAGAGAGACATCGACCTTTTGAGCTTTTGTAGACCTCAGGCATGGAATCACCTCCAGCCAGCCAGTCCCCAAAACCACGGCTCTCGGCCATGCTCGGGGAGGTGCAGCCTCACGCTGGGAGCCCAGGGCTGCTGCTCCTCTCTAACTGCTCTGCGAATGCCTTGAGGATTTCTGTCCTCATTGCCGGTGAACTCAACAGGCGATGATCTCCTTCCACCATCCCAGCAGGCCAAGGGTAAGCCGAGCCTGCCACGGAGGCCGTGGACGATTCAGGGTTTTTCCCACATCAGAGGCCCATTTGTTTGTAGTCTGGGGTGGCAGAGGCTTTCAGGAGCAGCGGGTCCCCTGCTTTAGGGGCCAGGTATCAACTGGATGAGTGCAGCAAGAGCCTCAGTACCAGGCACCAGCCTGAAATGGGGCACGACCCAGGTGGGGTACCCAGTGCCAGTACCCAGCACTTCCCTACAAACACCAACAGGCAGGAGGAAACAGAGGTCAAACAAGGTAAACCAAACTCAAAACTTGATGTTTGATTGTCACCTGCCACCAGCGCAGGAAGCAGGATTCAAATATTATCTATAATTTTGGGTGTGATTCTGCAAGAGCTTTTCATCCTTGCATAACTCATCCTCATCCCACAGCCCCGCTGACCTAACTGGTGAGCCCCACGCCTGAGCGTGGTTCTCAGAGCCAACCTCCAAACCACCACGTACCCGAGTGAAATACATCTCCCACTCCGAGCAAAGCAAAGGGAGCCCTGTGGGAGCAGCCACTTCCACCTTAACTGGCTTGGCGCAAGGTTGTTTTTGTTTTTTGGCTTTCACAATGGAGCCAGTCAAGGAAAGAACCCGTAACTCTGACTTTTGAGTTACTTGGCTCAGGTCCCCATGAATGACTTGGCTACGATCCTTCCGGAGGCTGCGATCTTAAAAGGATGTGTACGCACGCATGCGTGGCAGTGCTGGTGTGTACACACGCGTGGACACTGCCAAAGCCCTGGGATAAGACTCCCAAGGATACAAAGAGCCGATGCAGCGCACCTGGCCGAGCCTGCCCGCAGAGACCTTCAGCCGGCGCAAGACGAGATGAAAGGAAGTTTGCTATTTGATCAAAACTAATCAGGGGTATTTAATTACACAGGAACGTCTTTCATCAAACAGCCAGTGCAAACAAAGTAGGGATCAAGCCTGCAAAGAGCGATGGGAAGGAGGCAGCGAGCAGCTGGCAAAGCCATTGTACAGCGAGACTGATCACGCAGGCGAGGGTCGGAAACGGAGGAGCCTCCTGGCAACTCCAGCCAAACAAAGCGCTGCCAGCGAGACTGGAGATTTGCAAACCACGGGACCTGAGGAGCACAGCAAGAACGCTCCAAGGTGAAACCAGCCAAGAGGCAACGAAGAGCGTACAGAAACGGCTGTGTCCCCCCAAGTACGTCCGCTCCTATGCATCGCTGATGCCACGATCCCAAGCTGCAGCTGAGGGCAGTCACCGATCCCCTACCCCTCTAGCCTGCAGAGAGGGCAGGGAGCAGGTCATCCTGTTCACGGGTCATTGCATTCACTCATTTTCTTGCTCTGAAACGGCCGGAGCACGCAGCTCCAGCTGGTAATACACCGTAACCTATTAACCCCGAGGCAGGGCACGTTCCTGGAAAGCCAGCTGTTCGGAGCAGTTTCCTTGCAATATCCAGAAACGCTTTCTGAGGAAGAAAAGCAAAGCAGATCTTCAGTTAATTTACCCCAGAGCCCTTGAGCATTGGGGTTAGACTAAACCCCCAGCACCATCAGTGCCTCTGAGAACAGAGTGGCAGAGGTTCGTAACTCTGGATGTACAGTCGGGCAGGCTGTGTTTGTGCCCAGAAACAACACTCAAGAAAAAAGCCATCTGGAGGTCTCCCAGCTTCTCACATCACGTCCTCTGCAGGTCCAAAATGCATTCAGCTTTGGAGGACCAAAGTCATCACTATAATTCATGCAAAAGTTTATGCTGTTAATTCACCTGGCGGTTCAGACGCTGAGGCCAGTGAGATGCTTGTGCTCCAAGGAGGAGATGCCTTGGCAAACACGGGTGCCTTGTTATCAGAGCCTGCTCTGGCCAGACCCCCAGCACAGTCCGTCCAGGTCCCCGCGGTGCCATCTCCTTGTGAAGGTGTTCCCACAGAGATGCTCAAGTGACTCCCTTGGGCAGCAGTTACATCCGTGACCACAGTTCTTAACATCAGGTGGGAAATTCGTGCCCATCGCCTTTAGCACCTACGCGCTTAGGACCAAAATGAGACAAGTGCAAGTGCAGAAGCGCTTCTGGCCATCGGTCAGGCACCTGTCCTACGCCTTTGCCTTCCCTTGAAGCCCAAGCTGACATTGCAAGCCCAAGTGTTGCAAGAATAGTCCACCCAAAACCAGTACTTGGCTTTTCACTGGCAAGAGAAAGAAGCAGAAGGTTGCAGTGTGTGTCTCCATCATTTAGTAATTCATCACAAGGTAATGCTTCTGCCCTAGTGCATGCCAATAGAGAATAAAAGAGATGAGAAACCTTGAATGGGATGAGCGGGGAGCTGCTAGGTGAATTTCTAATGAGGAAAATGTCTACAAGCACTAATAAAAAGACCTGGAAGAGGATGCATTAGTAATGACAGGGTTTGGAAGAGCATTTGTGTTACATGTCAGGCTTCAACTATGAATTTAGAGGCAATCCAGCGCTACTAAAACCCTAAACAGCCAGTAATGAAAAGATGACTTAAATTTTCCAAAGTGACAAGTGATTTGGAAAGCTGTAGTTGTTAGATTTTCAGAAGAAAGCTGTTGTGCTCTTTTGGGAGAATGGGGCGGGGGGGCGGGGAGCATTTCAAAAAGCAAAAGATATTCAGAAGCCCCTAAACCTCTCTGAAAATCCTGACTTCAGATTTTGATTCTGCAGAGGCAAAGCTTCCCCCCCCGAGAAAAGCTATCAGCTGCAGAGAGCAACCCAGATGTGCAAATATTAACAGTACACACAGCTTTGCTGACGCTGGATCTGGTCATGGAAGAAAACCAGAATCACACCAAGCTCTTGATCTGTTTTAACTGTACACTCAGACCCTGGTTCTCCAGCACCTCTCCAAGCATCTCAGGGGGATGCAGCCTGGTTTCACCCCGACATTTCTGAATTTCAGCATAAAAGCAAGGAGAAGCTCTTGAAGGGAAGGTTTACAGCAAACCCTGTGAACGGCACCTTGCACGTACTCACCCTGGGCTTTTCAATTTTTCTTCTGCGTGCTTTTTCAAGGCTCAGAAGCTCACATTTTGCTTTCAAACACAAATCCCACAGACTATGATTTCAAGATGACTGCTTCGGGAAAGGGGGGAGGAGAGTCCTACCGGGCTGTTTTTCATGGCTGACCGAGCAGAAATCTCCTGCTGTAGAGATGAAGGCCCCCTCGGAGAATACCTCTCCAGGTAGACAGCAGGTAATTGATCCTGCTCATGTGAACAACATCTTGTCATTTTTCAAACACTTCAAGGAAAGAAGGTTAATATCTTTGGTGCCAGGAGTTTGGAGAATACGCAAAATCACTACCACAGCAGGGTAGGAAGAGCAGCTCTCGTCCTTGTACATCCAGCTGGCAAAACACTGAAATAAGAGACCTAGACTAGATGCACCGGTGCTCGACTGGTGCACAAGTAAATGTCCTCTGCATTTGTTGCTGTATGTCAGCAAAATCTAAAAAATGGGGTCTTTGCATCAGTTGAGGAGGTTGCAGAATCATTCAAGCAGCCTCCAGTTGTGTTCAGGGCTACAACGCCTCTTGGAGGAACCTGTCAGTCCACTGCAAAGCCAAAAAATTCACACCTTGAAAAACAGCAAGGGCCAAGCTAGCGAGGGAGGCAAAGCTCACCCCATCCCTATGAAAATGAGGGCACCAAACGCCGTCTTGCTCTCTTCTTTCTTGATGAGAGAGTGGCAGAGCCCTTCCCTCCAACAAAGCAGGTATTTCAAACAGAAAGGACACAGTCCTATCAAAGGTAGGTCAAGTCTTTGGCACAAACCACTCAACAGTGCCTTAGATCACGAGGCAGATGTAGCATACAAAATTAACCACGTTTGCTCGAAGCCTCCACTCGCAGGTGAACCAAAGGGACCCAAGCAGACGGGTAACAGAGCACAGCGAGGCAGCTAAATAGGACTTAAAAGCTTTTGAAGCTGCAAACACTAGAATGAACTGGGGCATGAAATTAATTTTAACTGTACTGAATAGGAGACAGGCCATAAAACTCCATGAAAATAAGAGACCGGTAACATTTTAGTAAGAGCAGAAATTCTCCCCGTCACTCCCCAGTCAGCTCTATTAGCATAAGTGACTCATCCCAACCGAAAAGCAAAGCAAACAAGCAGGAAGAATTAAACTAGTGTTGCAAGGCGGAGAGTATCGCTGTAGAGAAATCGAGGAATCCTGGCTTTGTGATATTCAAATGCCTTCCCACTGACACTTGCACACATTCATGGAGAAAAAAAATCCACCCTAGGAAATGTTTAAAAAAAAGAAAAACGGTATTTGTGAATAGTAGCAGCCTGGCCGTCCTCCTGTGCCCAGGTGTGAGGCTCCAAACCAGCTTCACGTGGGAGCAGTTTCTATTTAGCACAACAGAGCCAGCATGCAATGAGGTTTTTTGGACAGAATCACAACCTGGATGATTTACCAGCAACCTGCCAAAAGGCTTTTTCATCATGGCTAAATCCGCATAGGGTGAAGTTGTTCAGAAGAATCTGCATGCAATTACACCTTGGCAAGATATAACCTGGGGTGTCCTGGCAGTTGTCCTTCTGGTGCTCTAATGCATCTGGCTGATGTCTCCCAGCACCCTGAGGATTTACTCCATCTCCTACAGAAACAGCCACCTCCAGGCTACGGAGCAGAAGCTGCTCTTCCAGAGCAGAAAGGCACAAACATATTAAGAACAAGGAAAGAAGAAAAAATACCTTCAAATGCAGCCCACGGAGAAGTTGTAGGTAGGATTTGAACATCCAAGCGTGACTTGGTCAAAAGAGGGAAGTTTAATACCTTTTCCTCTTGGTCAAAAGACCCTGAATTATTTGCTTGGAAGAATCACTGAAATCTTGATTTTGTATCTGCCTCCCAAGCATCCAAATGTCCTTTAATGTGCAGCAGGGACACAAGAGATGGGAGAACAGGACACACCGACTTCTCTGCACACCCATCAACAAGTAGCAAAGTGCAGTTCAGACCCCAGGACCTCCGAGACAGGCCCATGGTCAAAAGCAGCAAACATCTGGAGCCCAGATCGCTCAAGGGCCTTTTGCTGACCTAGATCTGTGAATGCGCTCGGCTGGCATCAATAACCAGCTGAAAGCAGCTAATTGCGAGGTTTCTGGAAGGAGGAGACGGAGGCTTTTCATTAAAACGTGTGGTTTCCTTCCCATATTTTTGCAGCGTTAATCACAGTGAACATTAACCCCAAGCCTGCCTGCTCCAACCTCTCCTTGGTCTATCACCACCACCGCTACAGCCGCACGAGAGGGTTGGGATGACCCTACGGATGCCTCCAGAGGAAGGGATGGAGGGGAGCGCCTGCTCTGACGGCACGGGAAGCTGGTGCGACGGGGCTTCACGTCTCATTACCAGTTTCACTCCTGACCTGCACAGTCAGTTCCCTCTTGTTTGCGCCCATCTTTCAGGCAGCAACCAACGACAGGAAATCATTTAAATCACAGGAAAATGTGATCACAAACCCACAAATATTGGCAGAGGAATGGAGAGTGGGTGAAGTATCTGAATCTACTTTTAACTCGTTCTTTCAGGCACAAAGCTAGCCATCAGCTTGAAATTGCCACCTTCAGCGCCCGGCTTGTGATGGCCGTGGAGCCCTTGAAGTGAAGAGGGGGGTCAGGGGACCCCGAGAGACAGTCACTGCCACACGCCATCAGTGCCAGGGATGAGTCACAACCAGCAACGCCATTCTTGGGCCAGCACTTGATGCCGTACAAGGTGGTTTATCAGCCGTCAACCCCTTGAACTGACAGCAAAACAGACTTCCAAAAGCGGGGGGCTGCAAGCCCGCAGGGAGCACAGACCCTCTGCCAGGCATCATCGCCTCTCCCAAGAGTAAAATTGCCACCTACCTCATTAGTCGTGTGTTGAATCAGTGAACTGGAGGGGGTGGCCCTGGTTTTGTTTGCTTTTTTTACATCTTTGCAGCTAGAAAAGCGCACCTGAGCGGTGTGGGCTGGGGGAGGCAGCCAGCGTGGAGAGCACACGTCTGCATGCTCCATGCCCCTCAGAGCTGCCTTCGCGGGCAGCGTGTCCACCGAAGACAACGGCCAGAGGGTTGAAATGATGGGAGACCCAGGCCAAAGCACAAGTGTCAAAATCCTGGTGGATCCTTGCCCAAGACTTGTGGTGATATCTGCCAAGCTCAAACGACCAGGGGTAAATGCATCGCCAACACAAGGCACAAAGGAAATGTCTGGAAGCAAAAAGCTGTTGGGATTTCTCAGCTGCAGGAAAAGCAATTGTTTCCCACTGACTTCTCCGTCTGCTTTCGTTCCCCTCAGAAGCCTTCTCCATCCTCCCCACCCACCACCAGGAGATGATGCTCCCCTACCTCAGAGGTGCACGGCACAGCAGCACCTTGGGTTTATTCCCAGCACCCAGGCCAACAGCGAGGACCCGAACACAACCCTCGCATCTAGGATGCCAGTGCCCAGCGCCGGCAGCGAGGCTGCTTGGGGACCTGCTGAGTCCTGTGGGGACCGAAGAGCCGGGGGTGACTCTGGGGTTTGAATGTTTGACAGTGAGCGCATTGCCTGGGTGACACAGGAAGCCTTGGGTGGAGCAGGAACCGAGCGGGGCTGCGCAGCGAGCAGCGGGGTCACGTCACCAAACCCTCCTCCTCCCCGCAGCCCCTGGGGACAGACAGCACCTAAACACCGCCAGCGCCTACCATGCTCCCCTGCAGCAGAGCAGAATAGGAGAGGTACGTTAACTCTTTCCCTATAATCCCCCTGGCATCAATTAACATACCGCTGAAAAGCAAAAGATTATTAACTTTTGTTAATAGATTATTAAAGATGATTATCGCCAGCTGACCAAGCCCGTACTAAAATAGACACGCTGCAGGCAGCTCAGAGCAATCATCGGTTCATTCAAGGCAGATAAAAGTTTCAGATCCGGTTTGACTATTTAAATTTCCAACAATAATCACAATTATCGCTATTCTCATTATCTGTTATATTTCTTCTATGTTCAGGAAGTCACTGTGGTTATTAAATGAAGGTTGATGATTCAATCATGTATTGAGGTGATAAGTCAAATTAGATGATTGCTAAGTCTCAGTAAGTATCTTTGAAACAACCAGTAGTTATTAGACATTCAAGAGGTGCTTCATGAAAATCTAATTGTAATTGCAACTTTTCACTTTACCTCATCTTTGCCGCATGCAAACACGCACACACACACACGTGCTGGCAACTGATTTCGTACTTCAGTATGTGTGAAACACAGAAGAAAGCACCCAACGTGAGCGCGCTCTGGGAAAACGCCAAGAGACCAGCCAGGACACACGTCCACCCCCCGAGAAAATCAAACAGCACCTTCAGCATCTGTCTGAAGCGACGTCTCCCAACTGCTGGGCTCCTGGAGCTGCTCCTGGAGCTGGTTTGTGCTTCAGGCACCCGGAGCAGTGAAACACCAGCTCTAAAAGGATGCTCGCGATTCCTCAGCAGCTTTAATTGGAGTCTGGGAGCGAGCTAGCATCCCTCCCGCTGCAGCCTAATGCCCAACCTGACATTTAAAATAGCCTTTATTGCCACGTACTTACATTTTAATGTTTTCATGGTATTGCCTGGTGTCTGAAGGCTGGTTGTATAATGGCTGAAATAAATAAGAAAAATGAAGGCATAAATGGTACGGTCTGACATTTAGGAACTTAAACCTGTCGGAAGCCCCGCCACCTCGGTGCAGGTTCCCGACTCCCTGAGCCGTGCCAGCCCAGGCGCTCGTCCCCGCGCCCCCCAACCCTCCCGTCGCCCCCAGCCCCGCTCCCTGGCTG
>NW_009219806.1:0-8922 GCF_000690835.1 Fulmarus glacialis
TTTCGGAGACGACTTCGTTTCAGTTCCTTCCTGTTTTATAATGCATTAGGGGATTTGTGCAAACCGTATCTGTTTTGTAAAGCTACAGCATATCTGATAGCAAAACCCTCATATTCTTCCTAAGTCTGTTTTCTGTGCTAGAGTGGGTTTTGTGGTTAGGAAAGGATGTTCTAACAGCAGAGTCAACTTTTATAGGAATGTTTGCTGGCATGCATTTCCAGCAGCTGTCCCTTTAAACATGGCAAAGTTAAGAAAGTGCAGCAATAAATTAGCCATCTGGTAGCTGATGATTCATCTCTGTCCCTTAGAGATAGCAATTTTGTTCTGCTTTTCCTTAAAACCTGGGTTTGCATGTGCTCACAAAAGAATAAATTTTCAGGGGATTCATTGAGTTCAGGACTACTGTCCTCCTTGACGTACTTTCTCTTTTGCAAAAGCACTGGTAGTGACAGGTGTTTCTAGGGCCAAATTGTTTCCATGTGTGAGTGAAGCCATTGTGGGTTTAGGCAGCCATGGATTTCAAAGCTTTCAGTCCTGGTCTTCTCGACATTAGAGTTATTAAATTATGCTGAAACAGAGCTGCAAAAATTTCCCCAACCTGCTTGTACACACTTTCAAATACCCTGCTTATGGATAATGATGTTAACTCTTCCACTCTTTCTTAACATTTTTTAATGAATAGGGGGAAAACTTAAAACATTGCTGGAAAGGGTTTTGCTTAGTTACACTCTTTGCCCTGTCCTGCCTGTTAGTCTTTGAGAAAATGAAATCTGAATGAGGGAGGACTGGGAAAAGATCATTCTTCAATCTCCAGAAGTCTTTATTTTACAGGAAAATGTCCCCTTGTTATTTTAGCACTGTTAGCACACTTGCAAAAAAAAAAAAAAAAAAAAATTCATAAATGTTCTAGTTCTGCATTTACAGAGGAACCTGATATTTGTATACTAAAAGGTGATAACTACTGAAGTTATAATTAGAATGTTTGGGAAGAGGGGGGAAATGGTATAGTAATTAAGTTTGAGTTGTCCTTTAAATTCATCTCCATAACATTTAAATGCATTCATTAACTCAATACATAATTGGGAGGCATGCCATTAATGCAACAATTCTGAATGTTTATCAAATTACTTCCAATCATCGGTGTATCTTGATGATGCCTGGCAATCCGGTGTATGGACATCAATAAAATACTAATTATGAAATACTAACTGTAATCACTCCATAAGGTCTAAAAAGAAGCATCACTATTTAAATTAAATTAAGTTAATTTTATTGACTTAATTATTGAAGGATGAGCTGTTTTAAGCTGTAAAATTCTGAACTGACATTTCAAATTACTTCTATACTTAGAATTAATGCCAATTCTTCTAAAAGCAAAGACCATAAACAAATAGATGCTGGAGATAATAGGTCATGCAAATTAACATATGCTTGCTCACCAACAGTTGAAAAATAGTTCGTTTAAAAATAAGTTATACAATATTTTTTGCTTTTTAGTAGGAAAAAAAGAAAAGGAAAATCTATAATCTCAAGCTGTTTATTAAGTAAGCCTGCTCTATTTGTCATGTAGTCAGATAAACTGCAATTGCAATAAGAAATGTTTGTTAACAGCTAGGCAAAATATGTAGGTAACTCACAACTTGATCTGATTTACTTATTTATTTATTTATTTCTCCTTACCTCTTTACAATCTCATTTCCCAATGTCTGGGCTCACAGCTAAGCTTAAGGCAATATATTTGATCAATAATTTTTTCATTCATAAAGTCTAGAGCATTAATAATGTAATTAATAGTCTGAGATGAAGGAAATGTTGCTATCCAAAGCTTTCAGATATTTAGATAGTCCTAGGTTTGTTTTCCATTGCATTAGGAGGTATTTAACCTATGTTTGCTTCCACGTGTAATAAAGAATAAATTAATTATAGGCATGCTTATAAACTTTATAGGGATTTGTTCACAGTTAACTGATCAGTTTGTAAAATGATTATGCAAGCAAACACAGTTTTATATTCAGAGCTCTGTTTTGTTTTTTACAACAAAGAGTAACAGGGCACTTTGGAGGGGATAGGGTGGTGTGCTGGTTTTGGCTGGGATAGAGGAAATTTTCATCATAGTAGCTAGCATGGGGCTATGTTTTGGATTTGTGCTGAAAACAGCGTTGATAACACAGGGATGTTTTAGTTGTTGCTGAGCAGTGCTTACAGAGAGTCAAGGCCTTTTCTGCTTCTCACACCACCCCACTAGCGAGTAGGCTGGGAGTGCACAAGAAGTTGGGAGGGGACACAGCTGGGACAGCTGACCCCAACTGACCAAATGGATATTCCATGCCATATGACGTCATGCTCAGCATATAAAGCTGGGGGAAGAGGAAAGAAGGGGGGGACGGTCGGAGAGACAACATTTGTCTTCCCAAGTAAGAGTTACGCATAACGGAGCCCTGCTTTCCTGGAGATGGCTGAACACCTGCCTGCCGACGGGAAGCAGTGAATTAATTCCTTGTTTTGCTTTGCTTGCATGTGCGGCTTTTGCTTTACCTATTAAGCAGTTTTTGTCTCAACCCATGAGTTTTCTCACTTTTACCCTTCCAATTCTCTCCCCATCCCACCGGGGGGGAGGAAGTAAGTGGCTGGGGGATGCTTAGTTGCCAGCTGGGGTTAAACCATGACAGGTGGATATGGGAGGCAGTGCTACGTAGATATGTTGGGACTGTGGCAAGGTTTTGGTGCCTCACAGAAATAAGGGCTGTTTGCTGGCTGCAGGCTATTTAAAAGGCATATTGCTGGGTTTCTTTATGCTGCCAGAGATTTTGCATCTGTGTATATGAGGATAATCTGACTGGTTTTCAGGTCAGGTCTTGTTTAGCACATAACTGAAAGCTAAGCTTTACTCTTCAACACACACTAACTGGGACAAATGGGACAGAGCTAAGATATCTTAGGTGAGCTAAGATATCTTAGGCAAGCTAAGATCTAGGTTTTGACAGAATGTGTGTTGAGATTAACTAAAACTGTATCTGTTTTGAAGTATTTCAGAGTTAAACTCCTATTAGTGTATAGTTTGAATCAGGTACCTCCAAACAGTCTCAGGCATCTTTAAATCTGTATCAAATGTATTTCAAGTTCTCCAGGTTTTCACCTATAATATTAATAATTAATTGAAGGGAATGTGATTGAGTTTCCATTACTTTGAAATAATGAGGTGAAATTATATTATGAGAATGTTTTCCAGGTAAAGTGCAATCCATTATAAAGGTGAAAGCAAAGTCTTTCTTAACTCTTGGTATACTTGCATCTGAAGAGGATGACTTTGAACTATGGAAAAGCATAAGTTACTCAGAACCCCTGCTAAAATATCAAAACCTTCAAAATCATGTGTTTTTGAAGTGAAGTTAGTTAATTATGTTTACTGTAAAAGCTATTCTGGTAGGAGCATACTGTTATGCAGAAACAGATGTGTACAGGTTCAAGCAATCAGCATTAAATTTTTAAAGCCTTGTAATAAAATTAGAAGCTGGTTTAGGACAGGATCAAAAGCTAGGTCAATGTCTGTTGACCTCAGCAGACTCTCATCAAGGTCTTTACTTACAGAAATCTAATACCTGAAAAGATAACTGCAAAATACACAGTCATCAAAAAACCAGAATTGTTATTCCTGCCTTATTAGTGGTCATAGCTTATCAGAGTTGATGAAAAATTTTGCTTTTCTAGGTTTACAAGAGATTTCTTGGGGCAATATCCTGTGAAGTGTTGATCTTTAGATTTCCCTGTTGTTATATCATAATTACAAATGCTTGTGTAAAGGTGTAGCAACACTTACTCCATGCAGTTATTTGGTTAACATTGTTCTCACACCCCAACCTCATTTTTACAAGTAGTTATTGATTACTAGTGTTAGAAAGTTCTGCCTCTTTCCTCTCCACCCCCCAAAAAAAAAAACGCACACCACCCTGACATACTGCATTTCTGTTGGATTATTTGCATTCCAAGACTTATTCATGGTTTAGACTGGGATGTTTCAGATGCTGGGATCTAGTCTAAGAATTTTTAAAACTCTTTTTTTTTTTTTTTCCCCCCTGTGTCATTTCATTCATGTCGTGGTGTTAGCAATGTTTTTAAACTGCCATTGAGCTGTTCCAACAGTACTGATGGAGTAGGGTTGGAATCACAATGGTGATAGTCACTTTCTAATTGTGAACTCAACACAAAATGTTTTTTGCAAAACATTTCATCTTTGACAAATTGGTCTAGGTTAACTCAATTACTTTATTAGAAAATTTCTGATCAGATCTACACAGAAGGCAGTGGACATCTTGGCTAGCCACCATGCCATGAAGAACTCAATAACAGAATAAAAAGTATAAGTGTTCTTTCTTTCTTTCATGCTGCTATGCTGCTGGTGATGTGCGCATGTGCTATCTTCGGCCTCGTTATGCCACTAACATGCTTAGGGTACTTAACATGATTTGAGACCTCACTACTCGGTGACTTCAGTGGCCTCTGTCTTCCTAAAACTTCTGCTGCCGGGTTGTTTGGTTCTTCAGTTGTTTTCTAGATGTGCAGAATAATTATTTTCCTCTGTCAACACAGGCACCGCTACGCTTGCCTTCAGCTAAAGTCTGAGGAATCTTCTCTAGAGATTCTTCTCCCTATGAGAGGTTTTGCAATTTTATCACACTGTGATAAACAGATTTTCTTTTTTAAATGTCCCAGTGCATTGTTTCAGAAGGCACTCCTCCCAGGCTGGTGTCACCTAGGTTGTAGGTAGAGTTTCTACTCCGTCATTCAGATTATCAGTGATGAATGCTGGACAGTTTCAAGGTCTCCACTGATGCCTTCTATCAGACTGTCTACAAAATGTGTGCAGGTAACTTAAAGTAAACTCATACAAGTATTTATTATCTACTAAATATAAATTTCAGCTTGACTGTGGATGACTAAATCACCCCAGCAGGGTGAAAAAAGTTACTTTTTCTAGTGACTTTTTAGAAAGTGACATTTGCCACCCTAAAATTCTGAAGTCATCACTGGTTGTTGCACATCAACAGCTCTCATCAACATCAACCAGATACTCTGAGCCCAAAAGTGAAAAAAACAAACCAAAAAACCACGGTATAGTAGTTCATCTAGATTAGTTTTTCAGTATCGTCTTCCTCCTCCCCCTCCATGCTTTGTTAATTAAAACTGATTGGTGACATCAAAGTTGGTTTCCTTTTATGGCGGACCTTACAGGAACTAGATGAGCAGTGTCATCTAATTCTGGAAAAAACAGCTATTTAGACTTAGAGAGTCTACTTAGAGAGTGCCTCCTGACTGCTCCGGTAGGAGTAATCAAGGTAGTTGGGCTTCTGATCTCTACAGGGAAGCCTGGCTCCTTTGAGACAGGGAAAAATGATGTGGCATGTGTAAATAATTATATGAATCAAGTGGAAATGGGGAAGACAAGCGTAATCAGGTAGAAAGCAACACTGCATAAAAGGATCTTAGAGCTATCACAAAGAGCAGGCTGCAAATGTTGGCGTGGGGGGTGGAGTTGGTAGCAAGAAGGCATTTGGCTGTATGGACAGAAATGCCTAGGGAGGTATTTATGCTGCTCTGCTTACGGTGTACCAGTGGGATTGGCAGGGGGGGTGGGGTAGGTGGAGGGGTGTGTTTTTAATGCTGTGCTTGAAGAAATTTGGGGATAGACCAAATCTTAAGGAATGTAACAAACGTACGAGAATGAAAAGAATGCCTTTGGGTATTTATTGATAACTTTACAAGTTCCTAGTTCTTGGATTATAGTGAGAACACCTTTGGAAACTTGTATGACAATTCTCTAGCTTTGTGGCTCTGTGAAACCCATTTCTTCAGCATATATCTCAAGACTACATTGGTTACTATGGATTCACTACTGTCACAGATTCACTAACACTAATATAACATGGACTAGAGGAAAATCATAAGTGGAGGGTTTTCAGAAATTAACAGCTGGTTTTGCTAATAAAAAATTGGAACTTAGTGTTCAGTGGTTTCTGAATACAAGGGTTACTGATCTTAGTCCTGTTCTGTCTGATTTAGTTTTTCTTGACTTCCTTGGTTTATTAAATCCTTTACTGAACATCTGATAGATGAAAGGCCTATTTTGCTATAACCAAAGTAGCTCTAAAATCACAGTAGGGTACATTTGGAAGACTGAGAGGGAAATGGAAATATCTAATGGCCATGAAAATGCTGAGCAATGTCTACCTTGTGGTATAAGAGCTTATTGTATTTTGTATGGTGTGGCATATTATACTGTACATTAGCTGCAGAGATCTTGTCATGTTAAACTTTTCCTCTTAAAACACTACACAATTTCAAATACTTTTTCTTTAATCCTCTATGACAACATGTGAAAAATTTCTGATGAAACTTCATTTGCCTCTTAGGAAAATTACCATTTTAGAAAACAGTGGAGGTATTAATGATATCAGATGCACAAACTGTCAGTCAGAACAAGAAAAGGCAAAGCAAGCCAAACTTTGGATTGACACACTATAAACAAACAAAGCTGTTCAAATTTTATATCAGTGAGAGGCACACATACAAGATTATGTCTTCAACAACAGGAAGATGAAGACTTACACCTACAGTAATTATTCCATGCCTAGTGGAAATGTCGTGCCTGAAGATCGGGGTGGGAGTTTCAGAACTCATCATTCTCTTCATCCTGGGTTATGAACCAGACTTCTGGGCAAAAGCCTGTGGAGGGAGCTGTTGCTTTCAGAAAGCAGAGTTCACTGTAGGGTGAAGGATATAGCTGGGTTCTGACAACACTGGCAGTTGTGATGCTTGTAAAAATATTTCTTTAACACAATCTCCAGCAAAATTGTTGTCTTGGACCTGCTTTTGCAGGACTCCCTGTCCTTCTCCCTTACCACTTGTCTGTCTCTTGCCTCACAGCAAGGCTCCTCCTTTCTTCTTCTTAGGCATAGACTGGGAGGTTGACCACTGAGGTTGACTAAACACTATTCAGACTAGACCAGGAGGTTTTTGGCCTTGGCTGTTAGCAGGATTCAACTTTATATTCTTAGGAAAGTTGATGAAATTTAAAAAGTTGTTATTGCAGCTATTTCAGTTTCCATGGGAACACTGATAAAACGTTTCACTTCTTCCATAATCTCTTCTCGTTATTTTCTGGAAGATAAGTCATCTGCTACCTAATCTTCTGGGCATCTAAGCACTTATTTCAAGTAATGCCTCTTTTTTTTCTTTTTTTTTTTTTCTTTATTAGAGAAAATTTGGGAGCTGCTTGTGTGCCACTCATACAGTCTCACCACAACTGAGTTTGTATTTCACTGGTTAGAACAAAGGGTGGACAGAAATCATATTTTGTGGGTAGAAGTTGTGAGATAAGGAAAAGTGGGACAGAATTAGGAAATAGAATCAAGGAGTCATAGAATCATTTAGGTTGGAAAAGACCTTTAATAGCTTTAATAGGTTGGTATTGCTTCTGCACTGGACTGGGAAGTGCTTCCATCAGAGACGTGATACAAGCAACTGAGAGGAGGGGGTTGTTCATGCATTCCAAGGACAGAGAAGTAGCACCAAGGTCATGGTATGTCTTGTCATTCTGGGGTATACCCTAGAATACTATGGGATCTCCAAGATCTCGAGATTGTTAAGGGATTATGAAATGTCACTGTTTCATTGCATTCAGACAACAATGGATCAATTCTGTGTCTGAAGTTTTGTTTTATATGACAACACAAGATGTACCACAAAAGTTCTGCAATGACAGTCCTGTATCTCAGGAGCTAGTCATTTTAATAAACTATTGTAAGTCAGACAAGTATCTGAGAACCTTAATATATTGGTGTTTCTCTGTCTGAGAGTAGCACTGAACCAAAGAATGAGAATCGACAAGACTGAGAATAAGAATTCCTGAGAATACACAGTGAGCTAAAGTAACTTTTATATTGCTTTATTTTTATTGTATTATATAGCAAGGAATTTTTACATGAGAGTCTTTTCTTAGTTGTAACCAGCTAAACCCAGGTTTGACGCTGGAGAAAAGTGGCTAGAGGAAGTTGACAACATAGGGAGAAACACCCAATGGGTGTATTGAGTTTACATGGCAAGGTTTGGGTGGGGGCTGCAGAGGTGGCTTCTGTGAGAAGACACCAGAAGCTTCCCCCATGTCCAACAGAGCCAGTGCCAGCCAGCTCCAAGACAGACCCAAAGCTGAACCCATCAGTGACGGTGGTGGCGCGTCTGTGATAACGTATTTTAGAAAGGGTAAAAAATGCTGCACAGCAACTGGAAGAGAGGCATGAGCATATGTGAGAGAAACAGCCCTGCAGACACTAAGGTCAGTGAAGAAGGAGGGAGAGGAGGTGCTCCAGCTGCTAGAGCAGAGATTCCCCTGCAGCCCATGGAGAAGACCATGATGAAGCAGGTATTTACCTACTGGAAATATTTTCCCATACTGGAGCATTTCTTAAAGAACTGCAGCCTGTGGGAAGGACCCACATTGGAGAAGTTTCTGAAGGACTGTATCCCATGGTAAGGACCCCACGCTGGAGCAGGGGAAGAGCACGAGGAGGAAGGAGCAACAGAGATGAAATGTTATGAACTGACCGCAGCTCCCATTCCCCATCCCTCTGCACAGCTTGGGAGGGAGGAGGTAGAAGAGTAGGGAGTGCAGTTGAGCCTGGGAAGAAGGGGGTGGGGTGGGGAGAAGGTAGTTTTAGTTTTGTTTTTATTTCTCACTATCCTACTCTGTTATTAATTGGCAATACATTAAATTAATTTCCCCAAAGTTGAGTCTGTTTTGTCCATGCCAGTAAGTGATGTCCCTGTCCTTATCTCTACCTTCAAGCTTTTCTGTTGTATTTTCTTCCTCTGCCCTGCTGAGGAAGGAGTGATAGAGCGCTTGGTATGCACCTGATGGCCAGCCAAGGT
>NW_009219807.1:0-1402 GCF_000690835.1 Fulmarus glacialis
TCTGTCCCAGCCGGAACCAGGACAAAAGTCCATTTTCTTGTTGCATCAACACAGCCCCGGGATCTGGCAGACTCCACAGTAAGAGGAGGAGAAGCTGCTGCTTGAATTGGCATTCCACGGGGCTTCAAGTTCCTCTTGCTCACAAGACCAGATCACTAGAACATCAGGCAAGTGTCTAACAGCCATGTCAGACCACCATCTCAGCAAGGGCCTGCTCTTCTCTGGTCTTTACTTCCATCCTGAAAGCCAATGAAGGAGATAAAGAAGCAGATAAAGCAGCTCACCCTCTCCGTGGCTTCTCTTATACTGGGAAGAAGTCAAGGAAACAGAACAACCTCGTAAGCTCTTCCTTCTGCAGGGAGGAGAGGAAGTACAGTGGACCTGCCCAAGTAGCTTTTCCTGCAGTATTTGAGGGATTTATTAACTCTGCCCACAACAGGGTGACCGTCCTTCTGTGTCTTAAATGTTATGCTTGCTAGAAGATGCGCTAAACTATTCTCTAGTTTACTGCTTGTAGGACAAAACTAACTGTAGTCCAGGCAACAGACAGCTACAATTGGTATCCTAATGAAATGAAGCTCAGAGCTAAGAGCTGCTGCTAAGGGAAACTGTCCTATGAGGGCCTCGTGCATCACGAGTTCCGTTGTTCCAGGCAACCATGCAACAGAACTGCTTCTCCAAACCAAGTTCCACACTGCAACCAGCTGGTTTTGTGCCACTTTACATGAAAAAATTGTTCCAAAGTCAACCAACCATTAGGTAGGAGCCTTCTAACTTGCCAACAGATGGGTCTTCATACTTGTTTGCACCTGCACACTCTTGGGTCCTCTCTTACCAGTTCCTCTCACTGCGCCTCTTCCATTCCCCGTTATCCCTAGCAGTCTGTGGTCCACAATCCAGCATTCATTTCACTGAATTCCAACAAACATTCCAACAAACCAGACTACCTTGGTAGGATCACTGTTCCCCATAACACCTTAACAGCTCTTCTCCTCATTTATTCTGATTCGACTTCAACTCTTGCAAACAGGTTACCAAAACTTGTAGACCATCTTCAAGATGAGATTCTCAGAGATCTTAATACAACTGCACTGATTCTTTCCACTTGATGGGAAGAGCATCGCCTAGATCCGGTGAGGAACTTGTTCTCAGTTGAGTTCGTCATGCTGACTGCGTAGACTCCTCCACTTTAGGAGGAAAGATGCTCAAATCCAGCTCAACTCTTGCCCTAAGTTCCTACGTTTTCACTGAAAAATTTCACTGCATGATGCGAGATGTTCCCATCCCAATAATTCATTGGATCACTTGGTTCAGTTAGCAGAATTATCTACATTTATGCCTGCAGATCTCCTGCTCAAAAGAAGATCTTTCCTATCTCCCTCGGCACATAGCCATACGTAGT
>NW_009219808.1:0-253 GCF_000690835.1 Fulmarus glacialis
TTTGGCTGCCTGCCAGGTTAAACAACAACTGCCAAGTGGGTACTCAGGACATCACCCATCACTTGATTTTCATTACTTCTTATTCTCTCTCCCCTTTCCTTGACCCTTCATTTTGCCACTCTTCTACTTCCCTTTCTCTGCCTCAATCTCCTCCCAAATAAACAACCCACTAACAACTACTTTTGTTACTTTGGTCTTAGTTTTGTTGCACCCATACCCAGATTTGGTAAGCCTGACACTGCTACCTATGCAT
>NW_009219808.1:351-13156 GCF_000690835.1 Fulmarus glacialis
AGATTTCATCCATCTCTTGCATGATCCCCTCCTTTACCAGCTGTGCAATCCGGACATTCCTCGTGGCGCTGTCTGTAATTCTGGGCAGCTCTGACACTGTTGTCAGCCATTGATTCTGCATTTTCTCCTCTCCTCTCCTCTCCTCTCTTCTGCTGTCGTTTCCTATGTCCCATTCAGTTACAGTTCAACTCGGGCCAGAGCCTAGTAATGACCTCATCATTCACCTGCAACGCTAACATTCGTTTTGACTTACCACATGGTTTGACATCCCAGAACTTTTCTGTAAATGATTAAAAAATTAATACTGTTCAGTAGTATAGTTTAGTTATACATTTCAAACTTTCACATGCATATTGATCCCAGTAGTGAGTTAGATTATGTTTAAATAAAAATATAGAAACTCTTTAAATTCCTGATGTTGATTACAAAGAAGTTACTCCTCCTTTACAGTTATGTATTAACTCTACATGCAATAACATTGAGATTGTAAGTTATGAGCATCCTCTCCAGCATAAGAAGAACCAATCTATCAAGCTTAACTTAAGCAAAAAACTCATGACACTTTTATAAACTACAAACTCACTGTGACTTGTGATAGAAAATTGTTAAGGTGCTGGAGAGTACAAGAAGTCCTGAAAGACTGCAACTGTCTGGATGCCTATAATGGCTTAGGAATTGCTTGGGTACTTGATTAACAGGTGGTGGGAAGAACGTACAAGAGGAGAATGACACTATGCTTGCTCTATGTTGTTCTGCCTAAGCAATGGCTACTGACTGCTTTTGGAGATAGAGCCGTAGGCCAAGGGAACTTTGGGTCCCCTTCTTGATATTTTCAACATGAAGCCCACAGCCATTTGAGATGCAACCAGTTATTAAGTAAAAACTGATTAAAAGCCAAATACAATAATCATACAGTCACCCCCCATGGATGGCTATCTCCAGAGGCATTTTTTTTCCTTCTTCAGCCATCTAATTCTGTATGACCCACAAAGATGATATCCACCTCTCCTTCCCAGCTGGGCAGGTAGTCCTTTACAATCCCATAAGATTTGTCTCACCTCCCTTGCAAAAATTCCATTTAAAAAAAATTAAAAATAAAAAATTAATGTTATCAATTTAAATATTTAGCACCACTGAAATAATAATTACTCAAAAAAAAAAAAATTCACATTATCTGTTACACTAATACCTTCATATTGTGGATAATTGTAATATCAAAAATCTGCTTAACTAAATAAATTTATTCTTTTGAAATATCTATGTCTCTTCTCAGCTTATTAATAATGTTCATTCCTGCCCTTGAAATTCACCACACATTACCAATTAGTTTAGAAAATTTGTTGCTCTTCAGGCCTGTGTAAACACAATAGCCGATTTCCCCACATACCTGGTATCTCTTTGTTCATGTCTCTTTCATACACACAGGCACATATATATATACACTCGTGTTCTAAATATTCGATGTTGAGAAAAATGCTAGCTATAATATTTTTCATATGATCTTAAATAATAGTATTTATTTTATGTGTTTATAATGATGAATGGTAAATTCAATCTATCAAAAAATACATCATTGTAATGAACAGAATGATTGTTCTTTAATATCGAGAAATTGATACAACACAATGCAGAAAAATATATGGTATCACTTTTATTAACTCTCCTTTAAATAATTTCTTTATACAGTGATTTGCACACAAAAAATGCAGGGTTATATTTGGAAGCAATGTGGAATGTACAATGAATCACGCCCCCCTACAGCCAGTTGAACCACATTACACAGACTCGCTTATACTGAGAACCCATCTGACCTACTTAAAACTCATTTACCATGATGCAAAGGACTACAAACGTGTCTAAAGTATTCTGACTTGAAAACTGACAACTAACATAGAACAGTTTATAGTACTGTACCCTCTCCTTTTAGCTCTTTAGTACTTTCTTTGGTTAGCCCTTAATGCAGAGCTGTATTAATGGGTACATATTATTACATCAAATAATACAAATGTAGATTTAACGAATAAGAACCAGTAAGGTGAAAGGTTAGGGGTGATGAGTATTGCTAAATGAATACGAATATGCCATTGTAGTGGAAAGCCATTAATTTTTTTGCAACTGGGGACAATAAGAGCAAGATTGTACTTCTAAATGCTGGAAACTAACACAAAAAAGGTGCAGGCCTTCAGTTGAGATGTGAAGTAATAAAGTATGGGAGAATTTAAAGTCAAATATTGGTTTTCAAAACCTAAAATTATGCACTTCAATATATTTTCTAGGGATAAACATTAAGAATATTTCTTTCTTTCCAGGTTATGACATCAGTATATGAGTGTGCTTTGAAAGTGTAAATTAAAAGTTCTTCAATGAAGTGGTTTTCCCCTCCTCATTACTTTGAAGTATCTATAAAAATAAGTAGACATTTCACTAACAAACCCAAATTTACATGGAATACTTTTTTTTTTTTAAACTTTTTTTTAATCTTACGACTTTTAGCAAGATGAAACATTGAAACTTTCACTTATGCCACTAGTTTTTCATTTTGGCAGTTCTTCATCATAACTCTGGTATGTATGGATCACAGTTTTTCCTCTTTAAAATGGATATGATAGCTTTTGAAGAAAGGTTAAATCAATCTGAATAGTAACAAAAATCATTTAGATTCAGACATCCAAAACAGAAACAGAGGCATGCAAGAGCAGCTTGTAAAGCATTAGGGATTGACACCCTGGCTGGCACAAGAAATTACGTTTGTGAGACAAAGATTGTAATTTTTCTTTTGTAAATAAGTGATATAAGACAAATGACTGGCTGTGACGTCCTGGAAATGATGCATCCAGTTTGCCTGGTTCTCTTAAGGCTGATCTTGCAGCTGCAATGAGCTGACAGCAGCAGCACAAGCAGCGTTTAAATTAACAGGAAGGGCATGGGAGGGGGCATAAGGACTACAGAAGAATCCATTTGCTGGAAATTACAAATTCTATCTGCTCAAGCTATTACTGAAACAAGCCATTTTTACAGACATCCACAGTCTTTAAAACATGTAATTTTATCAGTATTTTCCATTCTTGTTTGCCTATTTGTGTTTAGCATGCTTTTTGTGATTCCCTTTTGGCAGAATGAGTGAATGTCAGTTTTCGTTTTGAATTTCTGGCCCCTGTAATCAGTATAATACATATGAATAACTAAAATTGCTCTCTCTTCCATTCATTCTTACTGAGACTGTTCTACTTAGTTTATATAAATGAATATTCATTAGGTGAGAGAAAGAGACTAACTTTGTAGTTCACTGGTAATGGCACTCACCTTGAATATAAAAGGCGCAGGTTCAAAGTTACTGTTTCAAATGAGACACAGCAGGAAGACAAACTTAGGTCTCCAGTGTTCCAGGTGAGTCACATTTACCCTTGAGTTAGTTACCGGTTAGGTTAGCTCTTGTTGCCCACCTCTTTCTATCCAAAATTTAATTTTGAACTGGAAAATATTTCAGAGAAAAATTGTGTTGGAATTTGGACATATATCATGTAGAGTTCTAGTTTTTGATGTGATGCCCTCTGTTACAAAAAAAAACACACTAAAAATTCCTCACCATCCTTTTTTACAAGATCCTATTATGTTAAAAAGGTGTGCTACGTGCTATAGAGTGTAGACCATATCTTGTAAGTTATTCCTGTAGTAGCTTTTTAATCGATACTCTACAAAATGGAAAATATCATATGGAAAACCCTTCGGTATTACATGTTGATTAATTTTCTGCAAAGAAATAGGACCACCTGAAGAAACATTTGCATGGTAGCCCAGCTCATTAATTTATTTAGCCTTTAATGGCATATCTATGCCTTAGCCCTGATGTGCAGATATCATTCCCTTAGTCTATGGACCACCTCTATAAAATGTCCACAAATGTCCACAAGATGTCCATTGAGTTCATTTAATCCGTGACTTTGTTCTCTATCTCTTATGGTAGTAACTCAGGACAGGAGAGGTGGTGTGTTGCATGGAGTTATTGGACACCAAAACAAGCTCAGGTCAGGTAGCTGCTGCACTTGCACTACTTCTTGTAAGGCTTGTCATCCATTTTTTCCGGTGGTTCCTGCTATAGTACTTCCTGTAACATGAAACTCAAATCCAGAATCACAATAACTTAAAGGTATTTCCACTACAATCTCCATCCCTGGTCCCTTTGGACCAGACCATAGGGTTTAACATTGCAATGAACTCCTCCCCTTACCCCTGCTCTGGCTTGGACTTACCCACAGACTGCAGTCCCTGTACCCGCTCCAAGTGGAGCCTTATCTATGAGCCACAGTCTCTTCAGGGGTATACCTGCTGTGGCATAGACTTATCCACACCTAATGCTGCTTTGAGGTGCACCTATTCCAGCGTGGCCTTCTCCATGGGCCACAATGTCTTCAGAGATACACCTGCTCCAGCATGGCCTTACCCACAGTCACAGTCCCTTCAGGATGTGATGGATGCGCTCGACCCCTTAACCAGACTGGCAGCGGTTTGGTGGAGGCTCCGGAAGAGGTAAAGGCCTGAGCTGTAGCCGGGCCATGAACTCCTACAGTTTCAATCTCTTCTCTGAAAACCTGCAAAGGAGCAGAGTGACATGGTAAGCCTCGATGCATATGAGCTTGGATGGCCGATTATGTGATTAACACATGAATAGCAGGTGGCTTTTCCAAGACTCATTTATCAAGGAACAAAGAAAGTTGCGGGTACAAGGAGTCTCATGAATACCTTTCCCATCACATGTAATTTGACTACGAGCCAACCACTTTAATCTATAAATATGACATCCTGGGTAAGCCTTCTTTGAGCTCTCCCTGCTAGGCAGCATGGCTGCACATAGCAGTGATCTCCCCTTGAGCTGGGACACCTCTCAAGGTTGCTCCTCGAGGCAGAGAGACCTTTTACCAATGGCAGATCTTTGGTGACAGATATTGTGCATGACCTTGTAGTATGGTAACTTTGATTTTGTCTTGATAACTTTGCATGCTGAATTGGTGTTAATGAAACATTACATAAATTTTGCATATATAATCCCTTAGACATAAACCATTGACCAAGTCTGAGACTAGGTTTGGACCTAGCAGCACCTAGACTCCTCTCTGAGAAGGAGTTTAGAAAGCAAGGGGGTCCACTCTGAACCTCGTGACTCAGCGGGAAGGTCCTCCTTACCCTTTTGCATCCCCGGTCTCTTTATGAATTATTCCAACTTGAGTGTAAGTCCATTTTCCTTTGCATGTTTCTTCCATGTAGTGATTAACAGGGTGAACCTTGCCATTCAACTTTGGTAAGTCACACTTTTACAACATCATATTAAAACCACATTTGCTAATACTTTGACAGTGATTCTTTAAGTGATCTAAATCACTCATCCACGAGACAGAAGTAAACCTGCTCCAACATGGCCTTACCCATGACTGCAGTCCCTTCAGGGGAGTACCTGCTCTGTCATGGTCTTATCCATGGCCACACTCTTTGAGGTGCTCCAGCATGACCTCATGCACAGACACTGACGCTTCAAGGTGTATCTGCTGCAGCATGGACTTATCCACAGCCACAGATGCTTCGAGGTGTACCTTCTCCAGCGTGGACTTATCCTCAGGCCACAATCCCTTCAGAGGTATACCTGCTGCGGCACAGACATAATAACGGCCACAGACACTTCAAGATGTACCTGCTCTGGCATAAGCTTATCCACAGCCACAGAAGCTTTGGGGTGTCCTTCTCCCACATGGACTCATCCACAGGTCAGAGTCCCTTCGATTTGAGTTCACACTGCAGTTCCAGCCTGTCCATACAGCAGCACAGAAACAGCAGTGATGCCCTGGCCATCTGCCAGCCCAGGCACATTGCCATTGCTGTTATCAAAATGTTCCCAGGCACAACACAGGAAGATGATCAGCAGCACAGCAGTACAGCAAGCAGCGAAAGCAAAAAACAGTCACTAATGAGCACTAGACTCTAATATACAGTAAGGCAAGCAAGCCCCATGGCAAGCACAGGAGCCTGTCAATTAATAGCTAAACAGCAATAACAGCTATAAATTTGATCTAACACATTCCAATCAAATCTGTCGTTATCTCAAACCCTTCGAGCCCCACCTGGGTCACCAAAAAGGACCGTTGTGGTTTAACCCCAGCTAGCAACTAAGCACCACACAGCTGCTCACTCACTGCCCCCCTGGTGGGATGGGGGAGAGAATTGGAAGGGTAAAAGTGAGAAAACTCGTGGGTTGAGATAAAGACAGTTTAATAGGTAAAGCAAAAGCCACACACACAAGAGAAGCAAACCAAGGAATTCATTCACTGCTTCCCATTGGCAGGCAGGTGTTCAGCCATCTCCAGGAAAGCAGGGCTCCATCACGCATAACAATTATTTGGGAAGACAAATGCTATCACTCCAAACGTCCCCCCCTTCCTTCTTCTTCCCCCAGCTTTATATGCTGAGCATGACATCATATGGTATGGAATATCCCTTTGGTCAGTTGGGATCAGCTGTCCCCTCTGTGTCCCCTCCCAAATTCTCAGTGGGTGTACACCCTACTCGCTGTTAGGGTGGTGTGAGAGGCAGAAAAGACCTTGACTCTGTGTAAGCACTGCTCAGCAGTAACGAAAACATCCCTGTGTTATCAATAGTTTTCCACACAAATCCAAAACATAGCCCCATACTAGCTACTATGAAGAAAATTTACTCTATCCCAGCTAAAACCAGCACAAATATACTTTAGGAAGTGGAAAACTTTGCTGAGATTATCTATTATGGAAATATCATTTTACACTTGCACATGAGAAGAAAAAAGATAAAGATCTATTTGCAGGGATATTTTCTGGATGTAATTGTGAGGATTCTCAAAATTAACAAGAGAGTTTGTTGTCATCCTTCTCACATTCCCCAACCTAGCTCCCCTAGCTTCTAAGAGAAACACAGCAAGACACACACTCATTTCTTGTAGATGCAATTTTCTTTTCTCCTACTCTTTGTAATATTCTTCATTGTATACAATTTTATTTAAGCTGAGACAGTAAACTACTTTTATGTCCCTCCTGTAAAGTTGTTTTAAATTAAATTTCTCTTGAGCTCTTGAGCATTTTAATCTTGAGAGTGTTTTTGTTAGTTTGTTTAATTAGAAAGAATGGAAAAACTAGTGAAGCATTATTCTATCAAATTCTGCTGAAAATTAGAAAAAGTCAGGATTGTTTTACAGAATCAGATTTGTTGA
Source organism: Fulmarus glacialis (assembly GCF_000690835.1). Taxonomy (NCBI): domain Eukaryota; kingdom Metazoa; phylum Chordata; class Aves; order Procellariiformes; family Procellariidae; genus Fulmarus; species Fulmarus glacialis. Next base: position 7,580 of record NW_009219808.1, read on the forward strand.
TATTCAAGACTCATGAGCAAACCCTGTAACATTTAAAATACTTGATGTTCTTCTCTACTTTCTTTTGAAATAGCATTTTCAGCTTTACTGTGTAAGAGTATTTTGGTTTGTTGTGCATCAATATTGAAGCTCAGAACACGAGCATGAAAATATCAGTCCTAGAAGAAGAAGGTTGTATAGTTCAGTTGCCTTAGATGTCTACTTTTCCTACTCCTCTCAGAACTGATTTGTTCAAACATTTATGAGGTGATAGAATGATTATCTTAAGCGTAGAGGCAAACCCTAGTCCTGGTTAGATAAGCATAGTTCCTATTACAGTTTATAAAAACCTTACTAGGATAAGAGAAAGGCAAAATCATCATTCAAAAGCATGTGCTTCAATCCCAAATACACACTCAAGATCATTCTTGACAGGCTAGATTTCTAAAAGTGTTCAGATCTCAGAGCTGCTTTAGTCCTTCAAGAGAGTTATTAACCAGATCCAGTGCATATGTACATTATATGAAGATATACATTTAGACAAATTATGAATGCCTGTATCTTATATAAAAGTCTGCCCCTATACCCTTTTCTTCAATGTGACAAAATCAGTACTTATTCAATCTAGTTGATTGATTTATTACATAAATTTATTATTGATTTATTACATATTTTGTAATCACTGAAAATCAATAGTTCTTGGATGGTCTGTAGAAGCATATTTCAAATCTACAGTATGTTTTACATAGCATACAATTTTCACAAAAAATGTATCTGGTATGAAAAAATTTCCTACCCTCTGTCTTTTTCAGGAGTTCTTCAGATTTATTCTTTCCTTATGTAGTTATTTAGCCGATATTGAAGTTCTTCCTTATGGCCTGTTTGTATAAGCAAATGTACACAAAAAGAAATGTATACCCCAATGGGTACTTATGCCATCATCCACCTCAAGCATCTTGCAAGATCAAGGATTTTAATTCCCGTTCTTGGGACTGAATTACTGAGAATTGCTCACCAAATGTGACTGAAACCTGCACAACAGCTTGAACACTTGTCCCAGCAAAAGTAAAATTATCACTGATGAGGAAAATCCTCTTGGTAAATTATTTATATGAATTGCTTTATTCCTTAAAGTCCACTTCTTTTTTGATATATTCATTAAAACATTGACTCAGATTTTTACAATTCTGTGTTTTCTTTTTGATAGTTTTAGTTTTCCATTTTGCTGATCAAAAGAAGGTCTGCCTTCATCAATCAGTGACCACACTTAATGGCCACAGGCAACATATTGTCCCATGAGAAACAATTGTTTACAGGCAAGAGAAGTTAAAACTGTTTAACTCAAGCTTTAACATCAGTTAAAACTGAAGCCATCAAAAAGAAATAAGTGTGACATTGCCTGCAGTATGTTACCCTCTCAGTACTGTGCCCATTGGTCAACAGCAGCTGGGTGTTTAAATAAGATGCTTATTTTCTTCAGGTTTTCAATATATTAGAATGCACTAAACGATACTAATTGACATACTATATATGGCAAGCTGTGCTTATATGGACATTAAAATTCAGTGTAGAAAATGCTGAAAAAAATCCATTGAATGTGTACTCAACAAATATCTTTTCAGAGCTAGTTGTACCATCTTACTAAACCCAAAACTCAAAAGAATATTAAATGACTGATGAATACACTGCTAGAATAAAACAGATCTCTGCGGGAGTAAAGCAGGACTAATTGGAAATACACCTTTTCTGTAATATGAGTGTGAAAAATACTGACATTTAGAAAATGCTTAAGATGATACTAGGGGTGAGATTTACTTCAAATTCAAATGCTTAAATTTAGAAGTCTACATGGGGATACCTATGTATGAGGTATATGTTTAAGATCCTTTAATGGTCAATGGAACCATTTTCTGGACTGCATCTAACTATACAGACCTGGAGGGAGGTTTAATTTACTTGGCCATATCTAAACATTTAATGCAGTTTGGGATGACTTTGATTATCCTACTTCGGGTTCAGGTTCACTTACAGAAAGGTACAGGTTACCTTCCAGTCCTGTGTCGTATCTTCAGAGGGCACTTGATACCTGTGTGTGAACAATCTGAATTGAACCCTTGACCTTGATTTACTTTAATGGGAGTTTGGACACTAACTGGGATAAAACCACTATCTCTGTAGATAGCTAAATTTGGGATATGAATCAGAAGCATTCAATGGCTTTTACAAAGATTAAGAACAATGATATTGTTCTTAGATTGATATTAAGAATCTTAATTGATTAAACCAGATAAAACCAGAATGGAACCCACTTCCAGGTTGGCTTTAAATCCACTTAGGGTCTTTATAGCAATTTAGTTGACCTTCTTTCCACAATCACTAGTCAACTTAGAGAAGGAGGTGTCCAACTTGGGTAGATTTGACCTGTCTTGATAGGTTTTCAGGGATGCTTGCTTTCATTCACTTTAGGAAGGTATGGCTGATTGATAAACTGAACTGCACTTTTTGTTTTAACAGTTATTTCAGGGTGATTGTACACATTAAGCTTCTAAATTAGGCCCACTGTATTCTTTTTGTACACATACATATATATACACGCACACACAAGTGTCCTCATATGTGTCCTCATGTGTGTGTGCATATATATACAAATATATATAAATACATATGTAAAAGGTATAAAATATACCTTCGTTAACATGCCATAGTTGCCTCTTTAGCATATTAGATTTAACAACACTCCTACCATTTGACATTAGACAATAACAGAGTTAATATACATATATCAGTCCAAACTGAATTCTGTTCTTTCATCATCTGATAATGCAGAATACTCTGGAAATACGGCAAATGGCCACTTATGGACAGACTATTGTGAGCACTTTTAAACAGGAATAATCTGTGTAAGCCCCAAACTCAAACACTTAACCTGTTTTATAGTGACAGTACCATGCGTGTTATATTTTTTATCTGTTTTTCCCTTACACTGCGGATAATATTTAACATTATAAATGCTTCTATTCATCATTATTTCATAGGCTACCTAATGGTCTCCCAATTCCTGTTAGAATGCAGCAGAAATTTATAGCTCCAGTATGCTTCTTGTCTTACTTCCCAGCATTTCTCAGGGGTGCTTGCAATGTGTCTTTTCCCCTGCTGCCTTAAATCACACCATTTCCTTGATTAAAAAAAAAAACCAAAACCAGAACAAAACAGAATTTGGGAGGGACAACTGCCTTATTAGGCTGATGTATATGCTGCCAAATGTTGTAAATGTTGGGTTCAAATTCATTGCGTTTGGAGATGCTCATTTTTTGAGCATTTTTTGCTTGTTTTTGTTGTTGTTGTTGTTGTTGCGTTGTTGTTGACTTTGGGTTTTTTGCTTTTGTTGTTGCTCTGTGTATGTGAGCCAAAGGGCACTATTTCATTAATGACTTTCTTTCTCTGTGACCATAATTAAGGGTCACTAGGCCTATCCTGCAGTCCCTGAGCGACAACGGATTTCAACACAATCTGAATGAATATGTTAATATCTGATTAGATAGAATACTTGGCCTTGATGCACAGAGGTGGTTTCATGCTCAACTATAGCAATGCTGATACTTTACTGTAATTTTCTTGTAGAAATACACAGCATTTCAGAGCTTGAACTCAATAATTAGACGTGTTTGATCCCTGGAGATATCTAATCCCACACACACACCTCTAAGATCATTCACCATTCAGCATATTCAGAATTTTATATACTTAAACAATTGCAACAAACTGTGGCAAGTTTAGGCCATTACCATAAACTGTTTTAAAATTCAAATATAATCTCATCCTTGCTGATTTAAACAAAAATAAAAATAAAAATAAAACCGAGCCAGGATATTTTTCTAACTGATACTTGAAGTTCCTTTTTAAAAGACAGACAGATGATATGCAATGATTATCATTAGCAAGTTTTTCTGACACTTCTTCATATTTTCTTTCCTCAGAAAATGAACAGGTTGCTGAGCTTGTCATAGCCAAAGTAAAGCATTGCTCTATCCCCTTAGTTTTCACAAAATGTTGAAGCTGTCACTATTTTCACAAAGAAGAAAGACATGGTGTTTTCTTCTACTTTCCAAAATGGTAGAGGAAACTAACTAAAACAAAAACAGCAAAAGAAGCTTTAAAATCTGTTCTCTATTAGCTACTTAGTGATCAAGGAGATATTACTTTCTTCTACTGGAGAGTCATGCCCTATAAGTAGTCATGTTTAATCAAGAAAATAGATGCCTCAGATTTTGACAGATGAGGTGCTTTATATTTTTACACCGGTATTTTCTTAATATAAAATGATTAGGTACATACCATATTGATTTTTGAGCCCTGCTATTGTAAAGATTTATGCACATGCTTCAAGCGCTCCAAGTAGTCTCAATGACTTTGCTGGGAGTACTTAGAGTGCATATAATTAAACACACAAGATCAACCTCCAGGATAGTACTTTACATTGTTTCAATCAGCTTTCAACATTGCTGTAGCTTTTGAGCTCTGCTTATACTAAGACTTGGTTCTTTTACAGGTTTTCTTTTTCTCAAAATTTGCTGTACATAGAATTTTTCTACTGCTAAGTCACCAATAAATAATCTGCTTTTCATTTCTATATATTTCTTCTATATTTTTATATTTCCTGGCATCTTCTTTATTCTTATTGTTACAAAGAGAACACGAAGTCTAAGAAAGCAACAGCATAAATACATCCCACAGAGACAGTCTTTGACCCTGAGTTTTTAAACTTTTGATGTAAGGCAAAGAAGTGACAGAATAAAACTAATTTATCCTGTTTTCTTTTCAAACATCCACCAGATTACACATGGCCAGGTTCCAAATGCTCAGCAACATAATATAGCCACAAACATGTTTGCTGTTTGTAATTAATGGAGAAGTTTACTTTCCTTTAGTAGCAGAGCATATGTATGTATACATGTTCGTATATTCATATATATTTGTCATTATTTATTCAGCAGAAAACAGTATTTTGGTTGCTGGATTTCAGTTCATACAACTTGAAATGAACCATTTCAGATGAGCATTAATGATTACTAATGTATAGTAACATAAGTGCAATAGCAAAATAAACTATTGATAGGTCCTAAATTTCTCACCCGTATCAGATTTAGGACAAAAAAATGTGTACTTCTTTCCAAATAAGTCACTAAACTTATTAAATTTAATAATTAAAGATTAAATGTTCTGACATTTTCTGAACATCATTCTGTATTGAAGTCACCAGTCACAGTCAATGAACTTGAACTATTTATTTAAAGATGTAGATTTTGCAAAGATGAATAAATAAAATCACAGAAGAGCTTGACTCTTTGTAATACCTGCCTATATCTTAGATGCTTATTTGCATGGTTGCCAACTAACTGGCCATGCCCTGAAATGTGCTTTCTAGAGGCTTGTTGTGACACAGCAAGGAAGAACTATTAACCATCTTTGCCACTTCAGTCAGCTTGGTCACACAAAACATTTCAGTCTGACATTTTATTCTCTTTAGTCAATCACATTAGTTAGTCAAACACAGTTAGTCAAACACAGGGAAGCACAATGCAGATTCTGTGGAATTAG
>NW_009219808.1:13187-26853 GCF_000690835.1 Fulmarus glacialis
TCTATACTCTAATTATTTATTGAAATAAAAGACTACTTAAGAAAGTGTTGTGAACCCTTGATACAGCTATGTGTCGGAACTAAAATTTGCAGTGGCTTTTTCACAGTTATAAGAGAGAACAACAGTATCTTAACAGACATTTTAAACCCCGGATAGCAATCATTTTGAAGCTGTTTCTGAAACATGTCATATTTCCATATAGTTCTGGAGTTACTGTTTATCCACAGAGAATGCATGAAAAAAACCATTCATAATAAAGTCTTTGCTTTCGAAAAGAGAAGAAATTTCTTTGTTGCTTGCAATAAAATCTAATCTTAGGTATGTTTGTATGATTTCTTTTAAACCAGTAGAAGCATTGCATGTGCTTGTAAGAGCCAACCTTGTGCCAGATTTGAGACTATGGATTTGATTTTGCATTTGTTAATGGTGGCACTGCTACAGCATCGGTTGTTGTCAATGGCATACTACCCCTACTAAATTGTCTTCAGAAATAACAAATAATAAGCCTAATCGTACTGCTATCAAAGTCAACATTAAATCATTACTAACATAATTATGGGTAGGATTAAGTCCAAAAAAGGCAGAAGCTTTCTGGCTTTTCCCTTTTTTAAAATGTGTTTGTGTTTAATTTAGAAATGGTATTTTCTAAAATAGAGCCAAAAAAAGGACTCCTCTTCCTCCCAGATCAACATTAAAAGGGAGGTGCTGTAGGTCATCACATACTCCTTTAGAGTGCAAGGAAAACATGACTTCATAGAAATAGTAATACAAAGAGGAACAAAAAATATATCTTCTCTGGGTTTAATGACCCAGCTTTAACCAACACAAAAGATAAAAGAAGGGCAGATCACCTCCTTATCATAGTTCAAAATTTAAAGACTTTCTTTCACCAGTCAATTTATATTTTGGGAAGATGCACAACTCCATTTTCATCATAAAAAGCAAGTAAGAAATATGACTTACAAAGTTCTACTTCCAAAGTAAAGACTCATGGTATCACATAAGCTTAGAAAAAAATTTAAGAGGAAATCTTGTCCACTCCTCCCTGACCAACAAGATCCCATGAAATTCCCAGGCATCACTATCCTTAGAATTGGAAAGTTATTCCTTTGTCGTCGTCGTCATCGTCTTCTTCTTCTTCTTCTTCTTCTCCTTCTCCTTCTCCTTCTCCTCCTTCTTTTTCTGTGTAATTTGAGTTTCTCTCATTGCAGATTGATCCATATTTTTTGTCATAGCAGCAGTAGACATCAAGAATAAGTAGTTACTTTGTGAGTATCCAAAAACTGTTACCATGTTTCCCTTCAAGCTTTTCTTCTTTAGGCTAACTAATACCATTGCCATCAGTTGTTCCTCATCTGTTCAAATGTTCTACAACTGATGTCCAGCCTGTTGTTCATTCAGCTGCATTTACAGGGAACAAAAGTGTGGAATTTTGCATGTATTTTTACTGAATTGCCTCTTAATATTTGTTTCCAGTCTTTTTCTTACATCTGCCAAGACCTCTTTGCACTGCAATCCTATCCTCCAGCATTGCTGCTGTCCTTCCTACTCTGCCTTTACCTAGAAATTTTGTACAACAGAAAGCAAGTCAGAAATAAAGCCAGCAAAATGAGATCCAGGACAGAACCTTGAGTAGCATCACTCAATACATCCTTTCAGTTTTATGGTGAGTGATTAGCAACTCTTCTCTGTTTCCCTCCCTTGCTTATAAGGCTTAACACAGAATAGAACTGAAATTCAAAATATGTGACAACTGTTTCTTCTCTGCCTAAAAGATTTGTTGTCTTGTCATGAAAGGAAATTAAATTAACTTGGCATAATTTGTTCTTGACAAACCATGTTAATATTACTTATCTCCTTGCTATTGCTGTATCCTAAAAATTATTTTCTCAGTTGTCTGAAAAAAAGGTTTTTTATATGAACTTTCTAGTGTAATGTTGGCTATGTCCCCAAACCTTATTATTCTACAATTTTCTCATTGCTTTATTGTTTTATGTTAATCATTACTAATGACAAATACAAAGTAAAGCATAGGTGAAATCTGTGCTCAACTCATGAACCATTTAACATCGTCTTATAACAATCTTATGTACACTTTTTGTGTTATTGTTTTCCTAATAACATGCACTCTTTCTTAGGAAAAGCTCCTTATTTTTATGTTGTATAACACATACTGTATGAGGAAGCAGAGATTTGAAGTTACTTGCTTAACTGTTTGGAATGTATCACTGGTCATATATCATACTGTCATACGAAGGATGGGAATTCATCTCACCTAATTACAGAATTTTAAAAATGTGGCAGCCAGGCTCCCTCTATAGGCACTGGAGAGAGAGAGGCGCCTCTCAAGAGATTCCACACTTTCAGATTTACGCCTCAATTGCTCATGTCCACTGACCAGAGAAGTAATTTTTATATGATATTTGATGAAAAGGTCAGAGAAATGAATGTCAAGATGTAATGTGAAAGGTAGTACTTATCTCAGCTGATACCAGGTCTAACTGTTGGTTGGAAGTAGATATACCATTTAGGCATTCCTAGCTTTTATATGTCACTTTGAAAGAACTTGTAAGGCTTCATCAAGTTTAACTAAATTCATAAAAATATCCTTTAACATGATAAAAAAGTAGATATTCTTGAAATAAAATGAAGATAATATTTTTTGACAATTCATTAAGAAAATCAGAAGTGGAGTCAATTTTTAAAATACTCAGAAAACAGAAATTCTCACTATTTATTTTAACTGCATGCGTATTTTATGTACCCTGTGTTGGAAATTTGCTCTTAGGTTTGCGATTCAAATTTTTATGTCCATTCATGTGTTTGCATTTTACAAGATCTGTCCCTCCTCGAAAGAACTTTGACCTTGAAATGTCAATATTAGTAAACTGAAAGGATTTAAACGTACATTTTTTTATACATCACTGCTAAAAGATTTGTCTATGCTCCTTACAGGGCTTCACAGTTATTTCATTGCTTTGGCATGAAGGATTAAAATACCCTTCATCTTCTCCATGGCACCATTCATTTGTGTTCAGTAATAGTCTGAAGCAGTTCTGAGGGAATCATGCAGAATACTCTTAATCATGACTTGCAGTTGTCTACAACACACTGTCATACTGCATTCCAGAAACTAAACAAGAACAGAAAAATACTGTTCATAGCGCTGTTCACAGGGGACAAGAAACGGGATTTCCTTTTAAGAGTGTTGGTACAACACAGCTGTTTACAGTGTAATTTGATAGGGTTGCCAGGGTTGGAAATACAAGCACTTCGGTTTAAAATGAATACTGTAGGACCATGTTTTAAAATAACAGTATAGTGCATTTTGAATCTACTGCTGTAGAAATCCCTTTCCTAGAGGGGAATGTGGGAGTCTTGAAATGCCCACTAGAGTTTAATTCAAGATCCCCTTGTGATGCTGTGCCAGACTCCTCTGTTCGTGTTCCTTGATGCATTTAGTTTTGTAAAACTTGCAGTATATTATTAATAAATTATATAAAGTTAGAAACAGAGGAGAAAAGCTGTTAAAACATTTATGCCACATGAAACTTACATATTAAGTAGATAGAAGTATCACAGAGTTCTGCTTACAGTGATTTTTTAAGGTTTTCCCACTAGAAGAAGTTTGAGAGAAATCTTCTAACAAGTAGTCCTGTATTTGAATCAAAGTTTTCTGGTAGCTTCAGTTATCTGCTTTCCACTAGTTTTTGGAATATTTACCAGTCTGTAGCCTTCACGTTACTTAGAGAATACAAATAGAAATATCACCCAAGTATCTAATATGCACAATACTGTTTTTTGAAACTTGTAATAGAAAATGCTTAAACTACATAGTCTTCAAAGTATACTTAGATATACTTTATTCAGTTTTACCTATTCTTTGTTAAAACTTGAGCCAAAATTCACAAGAGGGAAAACAATCCCTCTGTTATATGTTGTTGCAAGTATCTGCTGTGGACACTTTGGTTTACACATGTCTATTAAGAACTTGATTCTCCTGTTGTGTAGTTGTTTCCACCTGTGTGAAGCAGATATCAACTGCTATCACTCTGACTAGGAAGTACTTTGCACAAGAGGCACACCAGTGGAAAGCAGGCATATATTACTGGTATGAGGTCTGTTGAATTAAGTGAAACCACTGCTGGAGTAAGCAACTATTGGCTATGGCTAAAGGTGTCAAAATGTAGTTCACTCTGACTTCATGTTTCTTTCTGTGCAGGTTTACATTTACTTTGCATCACCAGATCCATGTATATCAGCCTGAGACTATAGGCAAGTCTGGACTACATTTTTACAAATGGTGTTACTAAAGAAGACATAATCCGACACAGGAGTGTATTATGTATTTTCCCTTCAAAGACTTTTTGACTCAGTTTTGTAGCCTTGACTCATCACCTTAAAGAGATCTTTGCCTTCACAAGGAGCAAAGAATTAGAAATAGTTATTTATTTTGGTCAAATAAAAGATTAACTTTGCGTCTAAAATTACTTTCCTTCTTTACTTAATTCTTTTCGGAAGGAATGTTAATTGAAGGAAATGAAAAGAAAAAAAAAAGTAAATTATTGATTTACTGATCTTAAATTTAGGCTGATACCTTGGAGGATATGTGATATCTTGTAACTAACAGATTCCAAAATTTGACTTGGAAAGCTGGCCCCTGAACAAAAGTATGGATCTTCTGCTTACCTAGAAAAGAAAAAAATATTGTACTTCAGTTAGACAATTATTTTACCAGAAGTGTAGTTAAACAATTTACTACTGTGTATTTCATATCTATGACTTCTAAGTTATCTTTAAAAGCATCTACAATTCAGTAGCCATAAGATTTATCTCCGTGTGAGGTAATAAAAGAAAAAGTTTACCTTAGGTAATGGCTATTCTCCTTGTTTTTGCAAGGGCTATCTGAAGACAGTGCTTATCTGAACATCTCTTTTCAAGGAAGAGTACTTTTAAAAGGGTGGAGTTACCTATGATGTTGAGCACACAAAAACATGGAGTTCTAATACAAAGAAGAGCAAAGAAAAAAAATCAGCTAATTCAGAGTACAGCTAATGCTTACTTGTTTAAAAGCACTAACTCTTCTGTGTGAAAAAACGGTGAAACTTATCAAACTCAAGAGCTTTTAAGGTTTTAAGAAAGAATAAATTACTCGAGAAGGAGCATTTGATTATGTAAGTGAAGAACATATTACAGTTCTTATAAGAAAAAATGGTTAGGACACCATTAATATCTGGCTCCACAATTTTGTTGGGTTTTGTTTTTTTTTTTTTTTTCAGTAAAGAATTTTTCCTTTTCATATTTGAGAAGGAAGGAGGTGGAAAGTCAGTTTATGATAAAGGCTGTAAGAGAAGGGCAGTGAGTTATAATTCATTAGGAATATAAAAACCATTCAGGCTTGCAACAGGATGATTCTATAACCAAGAAGTACTTTTTCCTGAATGCTCTCTCCTAAACAGCTCATATGGTGTGAAGGAGAGAGACTGTTTTTGCTGGTCGTCTTTGCAAGCTTTTATAAGAAATGCTGAAGCAAAGCTTATTCCAACAATTTGACAGTGTCTAGGAGCTCAATTGCAACACTTTTCATTTTGTAAGTCTTTCCAGCCCCCAGAAGACCTGGTTAGTTTTCAGCAATATTATTCCTTACAGTTTTCTCTGCAACCATGGGTCAGGAATCTTTACAACCTGCATACTTTGGAAGATTAGAACAAATAAATTCTCTGTCTTCTTTTTTTCCACCTTACAAAAATAAACTTAAAATACAGATTTCTTAGTGGGGCCTGTTTCCATGGAAGTTTTTGAATATCAAACATCACGAATTTTTAAAATGTTTAAAAAAAAAAGTCAGAAGTTTGGAATAAAAAAGGAATGCCATGGACTTCCTAATTTTGCTGAAATAAATAAAGGAACCAATCTCTTTTTAAAAAGAGACTGATGTTATAGGCCTGCACATGTTTGTGTTAAATCTGTGCATAATTTTCAGTTCCATTGAAATAATTGATGCTATCTAAGTTCACAATAAAGACCTGAGTTAAGACAACAGGTACGGAAAGTTGAAAACAGGAAGTTTAAAGAAGAATTAATGGCCAAGTCATATAAACAAAACTATGAAATATATTGGTTGATCTAAGTGGAGATGGTATATAAGCAAAAGTTTTTCTTGTTACTGTGGAAATAATAGTAAAAGGAAGCATTTTAGAATGGACTAAAGGCTTTTAAGATTTTCTAATGCTGATTTTTATAATTAGATTCTTATGTTTACCAGATAAACCTAGGTATACAAATGAGGAATCAAATCCTTTAAAAGCCTTTCTCATAGCCTTAAGAATCAGGTTGCCTTACTCCAAACAATTGTTACAAGTCTTAAATCTAAATAGCTGCTTATTTTCATATCCTTACGTGCATTATAGATAATGTTTCTTATAATTGTTTGTAAATGCAAAATGCACAAACATAAGAAAAAACATGAAAATTACAATAGTTATTTGTTCCTTCCCTAAAAAGGAAAGAAAAGAAAAAAAAAAAAAAAAAAGAGACAGAGAGGATTGAACTGCTTCCTACAATTAGTAACTGGTTATTCTAAGGGATTGTTAGATAGCTGGATGAGAGCTGAATGAACATAGGAGGCAGGTGCTGATCTTTTAAGTAATCTGCATATAATATTATTCTACATTGATAGTCTTGTTGTGTAGAATTATAACGTAGCACTGAGAAATCTTGTATGTCTACACAGTGTACTCTAAAACAGGATGGCCACATTAGCAGAAACATGCAGCAAAGCTAACAGAGTCTATTTCTAATCAGAACTAATTAACCTGTGGAGTGTACTGTAACAATTCAACTGTCTTCTTCTGTAGCAGGTTATTCAGAGGTATCTCTGTAACAGTGCAGGTAACAGAGGCAGCCAACTGAGGCAGCAGTTTTTGTGTCAGTCTTGCGGTTCTCCTGCAGGAAGAGAAATGGGCTGACATGAACCTCATGAAGGTCAACATGAGGAAGTGCAAAGTCTTGAGGAGGAACAACACCATGCACCGATCTGTGTTGGGGACCACCCAGCTGGAAAGCATCTTGGCAGAAAAGGACCTGGGAGTCCTGGTGGACACCAAGTTGAACATGAGGCAGCAATGTGCCCTTGCTGCAAAGAAGACAAATGGTATCCTGGGCTGCATTAGACAAAGTACTGCCAGCAGGTCAAGGGAGGTGATCCTTCCTCTATACCAGCACTGGTGATGCCACACCTGGGGTGCTGTGTCCAATTCTGGGCTCCTCAGTACAAGAGAGACATGGACGTACTGGATAAAGTACCACAAAGGACCACAAAGATGATTGAGGGACCGGAGCATCTCTCTTATGAGGAAAGGCTCAGAGAGCTGGAACTGTTTAGCCTGGACAAGAGAAAGCTCAGGAGCGATCTCATCAATGTATATAAATACCTGAAGGCAGGGTGCAAAGAGGACAGAGCCAAGCTCTTTTCAATGGTGCCCAGTGCAGGGCCAGAGGCAATGGGCACACACTGAAACATAGGAGATTCCATCTGAACATAAGAAAACACTTTTTTTACCATGATGGTGACTGAGCACTGATGCAGGTTGCCCAGGGAGGTTGTGGAGTCTCCATCCTTTGAGATACTCAAAAGCCATCTGGACATGGTCCTGGGCAACCGTCTCTAGGTGGCCCTGCTTGCACAGTGGGGTTGGACTAGATGACATCCAGAGGTCCCTTCCAATCTCAACCAGTCTGTGATTTTGTGATTCTTTTAGGAAATCTTCTAATCTTTACACAAATGTATCATTTCAGAAGTGAGCCCACTACATCCATTTGAACATATTAAAATGACAACTTCCCATTGTTTCTGGTTTGGTTTTCCAGAACTGCCAGAGATGTGGACTATAGTTTTATGAACTATATCATGATCAAAGACTAAAGTTTGGTCTGGATTTAAGGGCAAGAATGTAACTCCAAAGATAAAACTATCTAAGTTTCCACATGCTGTGAGAATTAAAATTCAAGCTTTATTTTCTGCATTCATTATTTCTTTTTAAACATTGACTATTGCCTCAGCTAGCACAGCTCTTTGATGCAGAATGTTTTGCTATAGGCTAAAAGTAGTAATTTGCATCACACCTTCAAGCTCAAAATGCTTCTTTTTCATTATAATAAGGAATGTTTTTGTAATTTTAAAAAACATATACCAAACATTTATTTTGCTGAACTTTTCACATGATATATCTAATTAGGACAAGAGGAAATCAAAGATTCAAAAAAAGATTTACTGGCTTTTTCAGATAAAGCACTCAAACTCTTTTACTTAATTTCATAAGACTTTCCTGTGAAGTTTTATCCCAATTCGCTCCTCTTTCTCTGTCCTCTAGTACCCATTTGTGTTCGATCTAATGCCACAAGACAAGTCAGTTTGATTGTAAAGATGAGATGTGAAATGGATCTCAAACAGAAAATCTTTCTTCATCCAGACCCTTTTCTAATGTAATACTAATTAAGTAAATATCATGCATGCTCATTAATACAAAACACTATCACTCTAGCATTTATTTGTAATTTCATCAGAAAGATAGAAAATAGCCTGATCACATATAGGAAATGCAGTGTAATGCGGGGTCTTTTTTTTTTTTCAATACTTTCCCACTTAGGTTTTGCCTGTGGTAGGAAATCTATTTTGTCTGTGTTTTATTCAATGTATAAAACCAGGCTATATTTCTGGGTCACTGGCTCTCTTCTTTTTCCTTTATCTACCTTTCTTTTCTTCTTACATCACCTTTCTTTGCCACTACCTAGTTTTCAAAATCATATGATTCTTTACCCTTCAACAATTGACAGGGCCATGCGAAACACTAACATCCTCTGTCATTGTAGAAGAAAGCAAGCAAACAAGAAAAGGGAAATATAACTATGGTATTGCTTTCCTTCTTCAAGTACTGTAAAAAATAAAAAAAGAAATAAATATAAACACATGTAAAACCTAACATGGAATATTAAACATCCCTGGTTTTTATTTCTTTCTGTAGTGTTCTGGGGAGGGGAGTAGGTCTGCAGTATTAGATGTACAGCTGTTTCCTCCTTTTGCTTCCCACGAGACTCTGTAACTCATTTTGTCTTATCAATTTAACACAGTAGGCAACTTCTGAATACTCAGCTCTTAGTTTTACTTGTTTTTAAACATTTTCCTAAGTGGTTCCTAGTGCTGATACACATTTTAGATCAACTAATTGCAACATCTCTGCTTATGACTGCAGGGCCAAAGTCATGGCATGTATAAAGCCTGACCAATTGTGCTTTGCGACTGAATGTAGGGAAGAGTTGAAAAGGTGAAACTCTATCTCCAAATTAGGTTTAATGTGTGAGTCTATAATGCAGCAGTGCTTTCATCCGTTCAACCCTCTCACCCCTACGAATCCCCTGTTGTTAGTCTGGCATGTGAGTTGTGCACAAAACCTACATTCCATTACATTACAGATCCCAAATTAAGTTCACTTGACCTGAAGAGATGCGAGTCAGCTCTTTGCACCAAGCAATGACGTTCAAGCCACCCATGTACAATCTAATTATTCAGGATGTACAGGGCAACTCATCTGAATAAGGACATCTGTTGAGAGCTAGATTTTACTGACCAGGACTATTAGATTACCTCTCCGGACTGAAAACTTTCTAACTAATAAAATGCCAAAAATATCTAGGGACCTACTTATAATATCAGTAATCATTTGATTAGTTTAGTCAGCTTTAGCATTGCTCCTTTTCGCATTCAAATTATATTTTAACCCCCTACATATTCTATATGATCCATTTTTTAACATGATAATTCCTCTTAAGGACATGTTGGACACTGGAATACAGTACAGAAATACAAATAATAATAAGTACATGTGCATGTATGGAACAACTTGCATAAAGGACAAGAAGAATTATATCCCCAGCATCTCAGTGCTGATTTGGACATCAAAAATAAAGTCAACCTGATTTTCACAGAAGATTTTACAAGGAGATGGTTATGTTTAAAAGCCAGTAGGATCAATAAGATGTGTTACTTGTGCTGTAAGCATAAATAAAACTGTTTTTCACACATCAATAAAGCAAAATAAAGCACAAACCTCACTTATTAACATTGTTCGGCAGCAGGAGTGGAAAATCTTGTTATTAGAGCTTTTCTGTGTTGCCAGTGTTGTCCACAGGCACTTCAAAAAATCATGCATGAGAAATGAACCCACCCCACTTTAGTTTGCCAGCTGCTGAGGTTTTTGAGCATGAGAACGTAAGGTAGGAACTGTAGCCACTGAATGCTGACAGTACCAACAGAAGAGAGAATAAATAAAGTTTTCTGCTTACAAAAAACAGTGCAAAGCCATCTTCTTGTGCAGTTGAATAGGATTTAAAAGTCATCCAGGCAAATCTGTTTAAGGACTGATCTAAAAGACAAATTATGCACAACAGACTATGCAGGAAAGTAACTTACTCATATATGTCGTGCTGGTTTTTTTTCCATAATTTTAATTATTTTAAATAAATAAAGTGTCAACCTTTTTAAAAGACCCCTAGCCTAAAGAATATAAATTAACTGAACTTCAGATGAATTGCAGTAATGAGAGCAATAGAAACTATTTAAAAATGGTTTCTAAACTCTCAGGAAACATATTTAATTACTACTGTTTTCTAATTGCAATTAGCAAATTTGTATACTCAGGCCTATGCTATTAATTCATATGAACAATCTTTAGACTGTTCACTTGAAACACTGCCTGAATTTCCTTTGAGTGAAGAGTAGGTTAATTTAGAATCATTCAAGAATTCCTCAGCTGACTAAGTTGGTTGTTCATATTTTAATGTCCATACATCTCTAATTTCCACTGACATCTTACAAGCTACAGTACACTTGACAGTGAGCCAACACAATAACCCTCTTGAAGATTTCCAAGATATATTCTGTAACCAGAAACTTTATATCAGTAATTCATACCATGAAAACTTCAGCTGAAATCAAATGTTAAGCCATCTGCAGAAGAGATGTGTAATTTCAATATTTCTATTGTTATTCAACAAAATAAAATATGTACTCAATGACAAATGTGCAAGCTTTGAGAAGATTTTAAAATAGCAATTTGGTTTTAGTTTCTTTTCATAGTCTTTGAGAAGGAAAAGAAGGTCTCTGTTGACTGGAGAAAGACAAATGTCACAGCCTTCTTCAAAAAAGGCCAAAAGGTCAACCCCAGGAACTACAGGATGGTCAGCCTCATTTCAGTTACTGGGAAAATCATTGAATGAGTCCTCCTGGAGCACATTTCTGGGCACATGAAGTTAAACAGGTGATTGGAAGTCACCAGCATGGATTTACCAAGAGTAAATTGTGCTTAGCAGCCTGGTTGTCTTCTATGATAAAATGACTAGATTTGTGGATACGGGGACAGTAGTGGATGTTATTTGCATAGATTTTAGCAAGATTTTGACACTGTTGTCCATGACATTGAAGTTGGGATGTTACAGTCTGCATGGCTAGACAACCAGATGGATCAAATATGTTTGGATGATGGGGATCAGAAGGTGGTTAATGGGTCATACTTTACCTGGATGCCTGTGACAAGTGGACTGCCACAGGGGTTTGCACCAGGACTTTTCCTCTTTAACATCTCTATCAATGATGAGCAGGAGGTGACAGAGCACACTGTCATGAACTTTGTAGGTGATGCTAAATTAGGGGTACCAGTCAATACACTCAGAGAGGGCTCCAAACAGGCTGAAAAAATGGGCCACCAGGAACATTAGAAATTCAACAGGGACAAATGCCAAGCTCTCCAAATCCCAAGAAACTTTTCCCATTACAGGGAAAAAGTAGCCCCTGCAACAACACTGTCTGGGGATGGAAAGGCCATGAAGCAGCTCTGCGGGAAAGGCCCTGGGGTGGAGGTGGGCAGCAAGATGAGTGTGAGCCCATGGTGTGTGTGCTGGCAGCAAAGGCAGCCAACAACATCCTGGGCTCTATGAACAGCGACATAACCTGTAGATCAAGGGAATGGCTTGATACCCTCTACGTGGCACTCGTCAGACAACATCTAGATACTGCATCCAGTTTTTCCCATTATTTTCTGACAGGAAAGACATGGACAAACTGGAGGGAGCTCAACGGAAACCCTCTGAGGGGCTGGAGCACTTGCCCTGTGAGAAGAGACTGGGGGAGCTAGGCTGGGTCAGCCTGGAGAAGGGACAGCTTCAGTGCACGTAACAGACCCCACGGCTGACACGAGGGTCATCAGGGAGATGGAGCCAGGCTCTTCACAGAAGTTCAGGGAGGGAGGGCAAGAAACAACAGGTGTGCATTGAGACAAGAGAGTTTCAGTCTAGATATAAGGAGAAACCTTTTCCTCGTGAGGACAATAAGGTAGTGGAGCAGGTCGCTCTGAAAGCTGTGCTGTCTCTGTCCTTGGAGGATTTAAAGTCACAACTGGACCAAGCCATGAACAGCCTGGTCTCACCCCATAGCTGGCCCTGCTTTGGGCTATGGGGTGGCCTAGAGATCTCCTGAGGTCCCCGACAGCCTCATTTATCCTTTGGGACCATAGAAAACAAAGATACGCATTGGAATTATTCTGTGATCCTGT
Organism: Fulmarus glacialis; assembly: GCF_000690835.1. Taxonomy (NCBI): domain Eukaryota; kingdom Metazoa; phylum Chordata; class Aves; order Procellariiformes; family Procellariidae; genus Fulmarus; species Fulmarus glacialis. The sequence goes on from NW_009219808.1 coordinate 25,793, forward strand.
ATTGTGAGATAAAGAAAAATGACACAGGGAACCACAGAGTCACTGGAGCTTAAAGACAGAATAAATAAAACTGGAAATAGGGTAAATGACATGCATAAATGGTTATTTTCATAGCATTAGAGAGGGAGAGAGAAATGAATACAGATAATTACATTTAGAATTTTGCAATATATATGAAGTACTCAGCACTCACCCAAAGAAATACTGCATATTTTCTAGTATAAAATGTGCTCTGTGATTGCAGAAAATTATCTTCCTTTCAATTTCAGTTCAAAGTTATGCATTGTACTCCCATATGGAGATGTGCCCAGTGTTGAAGGCGTTGTAAGATTATATGATTTCTAAAAAATATTCTGTTTTATCTGGCACAGGTGCTGAACTTTAATTGGTTTTCCTCTGTCCTTTTTAGTTATCTAATTTTTGTAACTAAAATTTGAGCTACATGACTGTCTGAAGACCAGTGGACCACAACAGATTTGGTCCTTTAAAAAACCAGTAGTTTATTGCATAAGAGTTTGTGTCATTTTAACATGGAGGGGAAAATAGCTTGGCAGGATACAGAGATTGATTGATCCTGGAAAGATTTTGGGTTTTCTTGTGAACAGTTGGATTGGTAACACAGACAGATGGATTGTTACTGCAAAGAGTTGGTGTGTTGCTAGGGAGAGTTGGAATGGTATGCCGGACAGGTGTCAAATTTGTGAACTGGTGTTCAGAATAGATGCTGCATTTTCTACATACATATAATATACATATATACATGATCTTAGTGGCATCACAGAGATGTGGTGGGATGGCTCCTATGATTGGAGTGTTGGGATGGAGGGATACAGGCTTTTTAGGAAGGACAGGCAGGGGAGACGAGGAGGGGGTGTCGCCCACTATGTCAATGACCAGCTGGAGTGCATGGAGCTCCACCTGGGGATGGATGAGGAGCCGACCGAGAGCTTATAGGTCAGGATTAAAGGGAGGGCAGGGACAGGTGATATTACAGTGGGGGTCTGCTACGGGCCACCAGGAAGACCGAGTAGTTGAGGCCCTCTATAGACAGATAGGAGCAG
>NW_009219809.1:0-1523 GCF_000690835.1 Fulmarus glacialis
CGGGGCCAGGCAGCAGGAGCACGTTCCCGCCTCAGCCGTGCAGCGTTTCTGGTACAGTCGAGGAGCTCCACCGCCAGACTCGGGGCACCAAGGCTGAGGTTTCACGGGAATTCCTGAGCTCAACCGGCAGCCAGGAGCTGGGGGAAAATGCAACACCACACGGAGGAAGATGAGAAAACGTGACGCCTGGAAACACTTGGGAGCGGAGAGCCCAGGAGAGCCGAGCTTCCGCTTCAAACAGAGCGGGCTGTCGGGACAAAGCCGCCTTTACCGGGTAGCAGGACAGAGGACACATCGTCCAACCTCGCGGAGCACTGATAACGTCCCAGGCCAGCCAAGGACCCTGCACCGCCTGCATCTGTCACAGGGGCAATGGGGGAGAAAAAAAATGCAGAGAAAACAAGTGCTGTACCGGGAGTGAGGTACTGTGAGAAAATCATTTCGGCACTGCCCAGAGGACCTGGAAGCCCAACTGCTGTTAGTTCTGATGAAAACTGAGTAACCCTCGCCCTCAAGCAGCGGCGTAGCAGCAGAAAGAAATGCAAAGAAGTCAGTTTTGTACTGACTGAGGGAGAACAAGATACGTATTCCTCAGAGGTGGATGTGTCCGTCCTGGAAATAAGAGAAAGCCGCTAAAAGAAACAATCTACAGATTGGCGTCAGTCTGCCACAAGTGAGGTTAAGACAGAAATGAATCCAAAAGACAGGTTTACAAGTGTAGCAAGCTTCAGCTTTGCATGTGGTCATTCTCTTCTAAGCCACAGTAAGTCAGCAAAACATCTTAAGAAATTAAGGCAGGAATGAATGGATGCCTAAAAGCCATTCCAGCCGCGTTTCCAGCAACAGCCGTTCCTCCCTTGTCTGTTCAGACTGCAGCGCAGCTTTGAGATGCGATGCTTAGAAATGTGCTTAGAAGCACCCAGGACTTACCCGCACCTCTGATGTCGTCTCCCTGTAGCTGAAATGCAGTTTTCAAGGCTGTCCAGCATCACATTTGGGCAACAAAATCAAATGCCGAAGGTCTCAAGCGTCTCAGATCAAACTCCTCTGCTCTTCTGCAGCCGCACCACATCTTACATCCTAAACGCACGTGTATCTGCACGGCTGAGCCCGCCTAAGCTTCCAAACTCGATTTCTAGAAGTAATGCTTCCCTCGTTTCTTCCCCCCCTAGAAAAGTCCGAACTCCCCCGACACCAACAAAGTCATCCCAGGCCCATTTTCCTCCCGACCCGGAGCAACCCATCCGACTCAAAATAAATCTCCCATTACAGCTATTGTCACTGGTTATAGAAAACTACCGTAGCCAAAACCAGTTTCCTTTTAAATTGTCATCTAATAAAAGATGGCGAGAAAGGGCAGTCGTGCCACACCGGGAGGAAGGAGAGCATGAAGTGTAAAAGCTGGCTTTTCAAAACCTAAAAGCTTAGGTTTTGAAATGCCATTCAAGAAACCTTTCCCAGCGTTGGCTCTTTTCTTGCCTGCACAGGCCGGAGCGCATTTGCCCACGCGTGGCGAGGGTCAC
>NW_009219809.1:1564-1965 GCF_000690835.1 Fulmarus glacialis
CAGCAGAGAGCATTTCTTTCAAGCTGAAAAAATCCCGTATTAAAAATATTTGGGGGTACTTTTTGCTTACGCTTTTCCTATGGAAAAGCTTTCTAATTTCCCACCTAAATTTGCTCGTGGCCAGCTTATACGCAATAGGTGCCTTTCAATGCTTTCTTGTAGCTGAACATGTTGGTTTTGTTTCCTGGTCTTTACTTCTGAGGTTCAAGAAGAGCGAAAAATGAGATCCTGCCTCAGCACGTGCTGGGCGGGCCACACAGTGAGGAGATCTTTGCGGTTTCTCTCCTGCAAAGGGCGTCCTCTTCCAGTCCTTCAGCAGCATCTTCCTGAGTTTGTTTTAAATTAACCTTTCCGGAACGTGTAGGCTGTGATTAACACAGACTGTTCCAGGTGAAGGTTTT
>NW_009219810.1:0-1115 GCF_000690835.1 Fulmarus glacialis
TCAGGTTAGGAAAGCTAAAGCCCTGACAGCATTAAATCAGGCCAGTGACATCAAGGGCAACAAGAAAAGCTTCTATACGTACGTTGGGGATAAAAGGAAGACTAGGGAAAATGTGAGTCCTCTCCGGAACGAAACGGGAGACCTGGTTACCCGGGATACGGAGAAGGCGGAGGTACTCAATGACATTTTTTCCTCAGTCTTCACCTGCAAGTGCTCAAGCCTCACCACCCAAGCCGCAGAAGGCAAAGGCGGGCACTGGGAGAATGAAGAGCCACCCGCTGTAGAAGAAGATCAGGTTCAAGACTATCTAAGGAACCTGAAGGTGCACAAGTCCATGGGACCTGATGAGATCCATCCGTGGGTCCTGAGGAAACTGGCGGATGAAGTTGCTAAGCCACTATCCATCATACTTGAGAAGTCTGGCAGTCCGGTGAAGTTCCCACTGACTGGTAGCCAACATGGCTTCACCAAACGCAAATCCTTCCTGACCAGCCTAGTGGCCTTCTATCATGGAGTGACTACCCAGCAGACCTGGGGAACTAGAGGCCAGTCAGTCTCACCTCTGTGCCTGGGAAGGTCATGGAGCAGATCCTCCTAGACAGCACATGGAGGACAGGGAGGTGATGCGAGATAGCCAACATGGCTTCACCAAACGCAAATCCTTCCTGACCAGCCTAGTGGCCTTCTATCATGGAGTGACTACGCCAGTGGACATAGGAAGGGCTACCAAAGTCGTCTATCTGGACCTCTGTAAGGCCTTCGACACGGTCCCCCACAACATCCTTCTCTCTAAGCTGGAGAGGAATGGGGTGGGTGAGGAATTGGTTGGATGGACGCATCCAGAGGGTAGTGGTCAATGGCTCAATGTCCAGATGGAGATCGATGACGAGTGGTGTCTCTCAGGGGTCCGTATTGGGACTGGTACTGTTTAATATATTCATCAATGACATAGACAGTGGGATTGAGTGCACGCTTAGCAAGTTTGCAGATGACACCAAGCTGAGTGGTGCGGTTGACACGCCTGAGGGACGGGATGTCATCCAGAGGGACCTGGATAAACTTGAGAAGTGGGCTGATGTGAACATTAGGAGGTTCAACAAGGCCAAGTGCAAGGT
>NW_009219810.1:1331-2242 GCF_000690835.1 Fulmarus glacialis
CCCCACCTGGAGTACTGCGTCCAGTTCTGGAGCCCTCAGCACAAGAAAGACATGGACCTGTTGGAGCGGGCCCAGAGGAGGGCCACAAAAATGATCAGGGGGATGGAATGCCTCTCCTATGAATAAAGGCTGAGAGAGTTGGGGTTATTCAGCCTGGAGAAGAGAAAGCTTCAGGAAAACCTTATTGCAGCCCATCAGTACTGAAGGGGGGCTTATAAGAAAGATGGGGACAGACTTTTTAGCAGGGCCTGTTGCGACAGGAAAAGGGGTAATGGTTTTAAACTGAAAGAGGGTAGATTTAGACTAAATATAAGGAAGAAATTCTTCACGATGAGGGTGGTGAAACACTGGCACAGGTTGCTCAGAGAGGTGGTAGTTGCCCCATCCGTGGAAACCTTCAAGGTCAGGTTGGACGTGGCTCTGAGCAACCTGATCTAGTTGAAGATGTCCCTGCCCATGGGAGGGGGGTTGGACTGGATGACCTTTAAAGGTTCCTTCCAACCCAAACTGTTTTATGATTCTATGATCTGGTAACAGTCCACCCTCTAGCAACACAACACATAGCTGAGTCTGAGAACTGCTAGAAGCAATCTTGTATAACCGGAAAGTGGCTAGTTTGGACATTACACGTGATACGTTTGTTTAAAGCTATGTTGCCACTGCAGCCAGGGATGTGATCATAGCATGAGCAGATATAGCTAAACCAGCTTTAATTTGATAGCCATGAAGTTGTGAGACCGTGGGCTTTAGCCTAGGCTTTACTAATACTGGGCTCTTACTCAAGGCACACTTTCCTCCTTCATTCCTGTTGGTGCCTGCCAACTAAATACAGTGAGCTCAAGTATATCTAGATGTCTTGTAGTCCTCCTCATTTGCAAGGCTGCCTTAGAACACGCTGGGGAAGCTCTTTC
>NW_009219810.1:2258-12488 GCF_000690835.1 Fulmarus glacialis
TACTGAAATATTAACGCTAGCTTCCAAATAACCTTGTCCAGGCATTGCCAGATGATCAGTAACTCAAACAAAAAAATGGTAATCTGCTGAAATACTGTAATACTGGGCTTTATCATGGGGAATATTTCGAGCTAGTGTTAACAAATTCATTATTTTTCCTAGAATAAAGTTTATAAGGCATTTAATATAAATAATTTTGTATTTAGGAATGGTGAAATTATAGCATTGGCATAAACTGCACACAAGGCAAAAAAGGAGAATGTTCTAAGTGAGTTTATTACTCAACAGATAGAAATATTCGTTGATAAACAACAGTTCTGAAGGAATTTAAAAGGCTGAAGTGATAAATATTGATTTGAGATCTATTGTTATTTAACAGATTAAAAAGCATTGAAACATAACTGAATCCAGTATTATAAGTAAAGATGTAAAGGTGCTTGGGTCCAGTCCTGCTTTTATAAATGCTTATACACGATCTATTTTGTCAAATTTTTCCACGTAGGTCTAGAATTATTCTAATCTCTCTAAGCCTCTGCATCTGAGATTTTTTTTTTTTTTTTTTTTTGTGGCTGCTGCTGTTGTTTTGTAAAGAGGATGTGAAGGAAGATAAAGATAACAAAGATAATAGATCATAAAATATGATCACACTTTGCAAGATTGCATTTAAAGAAAAACATGAAGACATTTAAATAGGAGAAAACAGGACAGATTATAAGTCAAGTCATAAGGGGTAGAAGAAAAAACTGAATGAAAGGAAAATAGGCATAAGGAGAAGAGCGTAAAATAGGGATTTTCTTTGTTTTAAGCGAATAAATTGAAGGAAAAAAAATTGGAACTTAAGAAAGATTCAGTTTTTAACAAGATTCTCTGCTTTCACAGAAGCCTCTTCCGCCCTCTGCAACTTGCCAAACAAGTGTAAAAAATGCCATTAAATCTGTAATATACCCAGCGGACTGTTTCAAGACATTTTCAGACATCTTGCCTTCCTCATGCTATTCCAGACTAGTATGATCACACCCTAATAGAGTTACTCTGTCTTCTCTCTGCGATTGGACTTTTAAATGGTTGATCACCAGATTGTCAGAGTATGTCGCAGACATTAATGGATTTGTCCTCACAATGAGGTAGGCAGCGTGAGAGCGGAAGCCACAAGTGCGTGTGTGATCATACAAGAAAGCTTAGAACTAATTCCAGGTGTGAGTCTTAGTGCCTAACACTGTGTCCGTACAGCCAGCTTCTGAAGGCAGCCTATGTTGCAGACAAAGGCTTTAGTGCTGCTGGCCATAAACAATCTCTGTCGTGCAATTGTGGCAGCACAGTTTCAGGACCATGGAGTCCTGCTCAGGCTGCAGAACTCCCAGCTGCACACTGAGCTCCATGCTTAGCTTGCTGCTGTTTTGATTAAGTTGTCTAAGCTTTCCTCTGTGGTCAGATTTACGCACGTGGACCGAAACAACTTAGCTTTTAGCTGCAACACGTGAAACTTAGCGTTAGCAGCTTTTAGCTGCAACACATGAAAATGTCTTTCAAGTCTCTTGACTGTTTTGTCTTGTTGGAAACGTCACTCTGCATCTTGCACCTTTTTCCCAATGAGAAGATTGAAAACTGTCTAAACTGAAAAATAACCTGCATGATAATGCCTAGTTACTGTTTTTGAATATATTAACAACTGATTGTATTTATTACATTTTGAAATCCAGGTAATAAGCACTGTTAATCTTCATTAAATTCATTTTTAACAAGCTGTGGATTCTTATGACATACAGGCATTTTCTCAATAAAAGGACGACGAAACTATTTACCTCAGCAAACTGCTCTCCAAGCTAAGCATTTTGGGCGACAACATCATTGTTCGTTTCAGTTTTTAACACACTTTGCTTATGGAGTGCAGTGGAGTCGGTACGGTTAAATCTTACTTTGGATCTTTTCTATCTAAGAATTATATGTCGTCTTAGCTACAATCTGCTTTAGAGTTGATGAGGGATTGTTTTGTTTTCTTCTTTTCTCAGAGATACGAACTTGCTGTGTGGTGCGTCTCAGTTTCATGTCTGAATGTCATACCTGGGTAGTGACCTCTTGCCCTTCGATGTGCAAGACTTTTTCACATATATGAGAAAAGGGCAGCTAAATCTTTAAAATGAATCACTGTGTTTCAGAAAGAAATCAACTTGGGACAAGAGGTTAAAAGAAAGTAAAAAGACATTTTGGAAGCATGAAAGCTGAATGTGTGCTTTTGCCTTTTAAATGTTACTCAGGTAGATGAGGGTAATGTGCATGTGGATGATGTTTTGTGTAATTTTTATTTCTTTCTAAATATTTTTGAAAGACTCTAAAACCCAACTTCATTTTATCTGTTTAACTGAGATTCCAGTAAACTAGTTTTGATGTATGAACCCTACTGCCATTTCAAGCTATAGTTTCATTTTCCGCAATTCAGATTGCCACTTTGTGGGGATTAAATGATGACAGCATGATGAAAGGCAAGCTTATGGGTTCATACTTCTACACAGTTCCTTAATTTATTTTACAAATGTGGCTGTTGTCAAATCTCTTAATCTGCGTAACTTTTTGAATGGGATTAAAATACTTCAGCATCATACGGAAATGTTTGACTGTGCTCTGGGCCATCTTTCTGCCAGTCAAATAATGGGGTTATTTTTGTGGAAACTTTCCAGCTCTGGAATGAGGAGTGCCGTATGTCTGCTAAGGGTTTCAGTGGCAGCTAGTGATCTAAGGCAACACTTAACACTTCCATATCTTCAGAAACCTGTGTAATAACCCCAGCACTACTTTTTTGCGGTAGTAGGGCTTAAGCTAATTTCAAGTTCCCAGGCTATCCCACCATTTGCTGCTTAAATCTATCCTTGCAGCAGCCCATTCATTTGTTTTCAGACAAGTATTTGAATAGCTGTGTAGTGAATCAACTGGAAAACTTACGGACTGAAAAAAAAGATGGAAAAATAATACAGGTTATTTTTCAGTCTATTGGGTTCCTTGATTATTTCACCCTGTGTCCGCACAGACAACTTGATAGCATATTGCAGGGAAGAGTGAGAGGAAAGAAATGAGTGATGGGGTTCAGGAATTAAATAAACTGATTCTTTTGCTCAAAAATACATGTTGATCCATAGCCTATGTCCCATTTAAATCTATGGGACCTAAATACATGCCTGAAGTTTTCTGAAACAAGGCTTAAAGTAGTTAAATCATAGGCGGTTAAAAAGAAGAATAGTTAATTTTTAAACCAATTGAGTTGAAATTTGGGGGTGTCTTTCAACTGAGCAGTTTAAAATGAAGCAGAATGAGCCGGTATATCAGTGCACGAGGCAGGCCTGGAGAAACCATGCAGAACATGAGAAAGTCAAGTGGCCGCCTTTGATTGGGGTTGCAACTATGAAAGTCAAATGTTCCCACTTGTTGCATACACTTCTACAGACAGAAAGTCTGCATATTTTCAGGAAAAAAAGGCTCCTGAGGAGTATAAAGATTAATACAGATACTGCATATGCTTCTTTCAGTTGATTACATTATCTAGTATGGATTACAGAGTTCAGATAATAGGCCTGACTACTTTTAAATAAGGATTTAACTCATAGCTGTTTCATACCATTAATGACTCCAAAGGAAATTATATCAATCGAGTTTTAGGAAAGCTTTTTCAGACATAATCACAAAAGTTTGCTTTAAAATGGGATTAATGTCCCTTTGCATGATCACTTTTCATCCCCCTTTTTAAAATTGAGAAGTTTACTCCAGAACATTGCAGTAGCAGTCAAATCCTGAAATACTGCATCTGGAAGGCAGCATCTAGCATGTTCTTGGGAGAAAGATGGATATTTTATGGTGTATTTTAAATTTTTGGCTGGATGGAGTTGTAACTTTTAGTCAAAGAACTATAGCTAATGTGAAAACTTTTATTACATTTTGATTTTATTCTATGAAATTTTACTCTTTAGAATACTGATGTCAACCTTTTTTATTTTGCAAAAGGAAACGTGGCTCTAGTAGATGTTTTATAATCCAGCTCTGCAGGATTGAGCTGTGCTTGGAGGGAATGCCTACAGTACTGGCCTGTCACAGGACCATCAAAACATACAGTTTTCAAAAATCAATGTCTATCAGTAAACCTGCATATATTATGAAGTAAAAATACCTATTTATTTTGACAACCAATCTTCAAAGATGTTCTTGGAAAATCTGTGCTATTTTTATAGATTGTATTTTATAGACAAGACTAATGCCATCTTTGGAGAAAAGAGATTTCAAAGTAGAACTGGCAAGTATTTCAACACACCAGGTCTTACCACAAACACGTATTATTTGTTGAAGCAACATTTACTCCTTTGAGCATAAACATTGTGTTCCAGTGGGTATGTTTAGACAATAGCATTTGTGGAACAGAATTGTGCCTTTCTTCTTTGGAACGTGTACTGAGGCTACAAGGATCCTTTGTCTTCCTAGTGTCTTCCACTATGGCTTATCACTGCACCCTATCATACTGCCACCTGTACCTCCTAAAGAACAAATAAGCCAAACGGGGAAAGTGGTGAGACGTGGAACTCAAGGAGTATAAATCTGCAAGGGCGGTAGAACTGCACTAGGCCAGAGAGAAGTGTTGTAATAGACTCATTGGTGCTGCAGCTTCAGGTTTTACTCAGCAAAACAAAGACTTGCAGACTTCATTGTGAGAATTAACAGGAGCAAGGAAATCACATTTTGGTTTCACAGTATCATACAGTGAAAAATCTATGGCTCTTAAGTAACATGCTTACATACATTTCCAAGTAGCAGAAGCATGTGAGAACTAAGTGGTTTCACCACCTGACTGTTGCTTTCCTGTGTGAAAGGCATATGCGTAGTATGTATGACAGCTGCTTGCTCTTTCTCTGAAAATAAGGTCATGAACTCAAAGGCATAGATTGCTTTAGGACTAATCCTTCTCTGCCTGCCTCCTTTGTCCGATAGATTTTCAGAGTTGAAGATTGAATGGGGAATGACAAGGTTCAAACAGCCTTTTTATCTGATATGCCAAAAAAGTTTTGAGATGCACCAAAAAAAAAAAAAAGGAACACGCTGGAGAAGAAAAGCATTTCTGCACCTGAAATGCTGAAATAGATCATACAGATGCCTTTTTGTTTAGGAAACAGAAAGAACAGGATACAAAAAACAGTTTGGGAGGGGGTTTCATTTGCCATTGCTGCTGCTTCTATTTGCCAAACTCCGATCAAAAAGAAACAAACCTTCCCAAAATTCTGATTTTGCTTTTTCTCTTTAAGAAGTGAGATTCAAAACCAGTGATATTAACAACAAACACATCAACAATAATAACAATAATAGTATTGAAGACTCTTCCCCAAACAAATGTTCGTTTCTTTCCCAGTAGCTGCCTTCTGTTACCTGTTGGACCTTTCTGCATCCCATTGATAACATATAGTTAGCTCAGGTAGCCAAACTATGTCAAACTGTTTTCTGATTTTCTCCTTAATTTCTTTGGCACTGACTTCTTCCTGGGCTTTTTCTTCTGGTCATCTTTGCACTCCTTTAATTAAAGACTAATTAGTCAATGGTTCCTACAGTATGTCCACTAAGTAAGACACTATCATATGGCTTACTTAATACGAGAGGAATTTTTAAATACTTGCTGATCTAATAGTCACTTCTGTAATATAATCCTGAGTTATCTCCTGTTTCTTTAGCATAGTAATAAGTTATCCAGTGGCAAAATTCACTCACTCAGATGTAATCCTACCCTGTTCATTATTATTAACAAAAGAAACCTTTTATTTTTATCATATTGTCCTATGACTACCTTAATTTGTTGTCTGTCATCTTCATTTTTTATCTGGCTTAGAATTAGTTCAACTTCATATCTAATGTAGACTTTCAAAGATAAATATCAGTTGCAGAAATTAGTTTAAAATACTGCATGCTCAAAGAATAATGAGTTATTATTGAAAGAAATGGCAATTTGCTACTAGTATTTTAATGTAAATATTTGGGAATAATGTTTAATATTTAGTATCAACTAAAACTTTATGCATGTGGCCACAGCTGCTTCATTAATTCAGAATATAATCATAATGGGGATAAAATCAAGGCATTCCTCATACAAAAAAGTGTGCTCCTACACAGGATGGAGCTGAATCTTCTTAACTGTGAGCTGGTTAAGGACTTTGATTAAAAAAACAAAATTTTCCAATTCTTTTAACAGAAAGCAAGAGTCATAGAGCTGTGCAAACCTGCCTGAGTACTATGGCTTGAATTTGATTAGGAAATTTTAAAGAAGTCATACCCTGGTGCTTTTAACATTTCAAGTGAAAGTTCTCCACTAAGAACTACTGGCTCTTTCAGTGCCTCCTGTCATTTCCCCTGAAGTCCCAGAAGCAAGTCTAGTAAATTCCTTGTTGCAACTCTTCCCTGGTAGGTTTCTGCTAGGAAATGCCTTGCAATATTTGGGACTATGTTAGGCTGCCCGCTGCTGGTGTCTCTCTTATGAATAGTGACACCAAAGTAATGTCTGTTGGATGCCTCTCAAGGTCTTGCCTAGGCACTTGCAGGGCTAGGCCCTCCACGGAGCACTCGGATTGCCTGAGTCACCTGCCTGCCTCCCTGGACTGTAAAGAAAGCCTGTGGCTGTTCAGAGGGATTTGATATACTGAGCCAGCCAACTGGAAGCGTGGAACACAGGGGCATGTCTGAATATGTGACTAAAGTGTGCCCACCAGTTACTTCCATGCTGACCAGTTACTTCCATACTTTCCAGTTCCCACCACAAAAGGTCTTCTGAGGTGAGTTGCCTAACATAGGAAAAAAGGACTCTTTGCATGAAGATGTTAGAACTGCTGGCCTTAGAGCAGAAGCCTGACTTTTAGGCATTTTTGATTCTTGAATATTTTCATCCCAGTTCCCGAGAAAGTGCAGTAGGCATAAATCGATTTTCCTAGCACCAGACCTGGAATTACTCCTTCCAGCTGAAGATGAGTCACTGTGCAGAATGTAATGCAAAATGCATGAGGTCAGAGAGAGAACGAGCAAGAGGGAGGCTGTCCCTGTGTTCTGGTGATGAGGTCCCTCCTGGAGAAGATGTCGTGCATGGGCAGGTCCTAAACCGTGTGCACTACTCCTAGGGTAATTTATTCATTTTATCTGAGCACGGACAAAAGACTATGTGGAGAGACCTGCAGAACTTCCTAGTCCACAAGAGAAGAGCTGTTATTCTTGCTTGTCTCCAGGGTTGTCTGAACCTGGCTGCTGGCTGCTCTGATTCACTGCTTTGTTCAGGCTCCATACTCAGGAGCCTGCATATAGTAAAAGCAGAACTTAGGCACTTTAATGGGTGATGTCAATGTAGCCCTTAATTTTTAAGTGAATTCTCAGGAAAGCGAATAGGCTTTAATGGACCAGTTTCTCAGTAACCTGTTAATGGAAAAGAGATCTGCTTTCAAATCTATCTTTTCAATTGGACAGAAGATAATGTATCACTGATCAGAGCTGTCAGAAGCTGGATGAAGTGTGAAATGAAGGTACACTTAGACTGCATTCAACAATCATACCAGAAGCCACATCTGCACAGTTTTATTTTCTATATTCATCAGCCAATGGGCTGCATTCGTAACAGGAATGAGAGAAATGACATAGACAAGAGTCCTGTTTTTCTTTCTGATTATTCTCATCTCAGTCCTACAAACCAAATCACCTTTCACTCTTTTCAGTTGTTCTGCTGTTCGTTATCGATATGTAAATGCAGCCTGGGGTCATGTACAGTTCTCAACTACCAGTGACCAAAAGTGACACAGTTGGGCTGAAAGGAGAAGAGGAAGCACATGAAGCTTATCATCCTGTCTGTCTTTCCAGTAAAATGGACAGTTTGGGTGAAATGGTGGTATAGGAACTTTTACTGATGCAGCAAAATATGAGATCAGTTTAAAGGTAAGAAGCGAAGATCTATGTTGTGTTGCATATCAGATTATCAATGTCGAGATTGATAATGCCCCTGTTTTCTTTTTAAACTGATCACTATTCTAACTTCAAAATGTGTAAGTCTGTTTCGAAATTAAGGCTGTACTACACTGCAGTACTAAAGAAAAGTAACCTGAAGAGCTGGATGAAGCTTACAAGCAGAGGTGAGCCCTATGCCGCTTTGTAGTCTCTATGCAGTTTGATAACCTAGCACATATTTCCACCGAAACAGACAGTCAAGGAATTAAAAATCATACATAAGGGCCAAGTGTTGTAGTCTACACGCTGCAAAACAACTACAGTTATTTTCTAATTGTTGATTCAGATGGTTAGTTTCAATTATGTGGACATTCTTGCCAGGAATGTTTTAAACTTTGATTGCACTTCTCTGTTTAAGTAACTTGCTGTTTTATGAAAGTTTACACATTTGACTATCAGGTATCTGTGTTGAAGTGCAAAACAAAAGGTTCGCATAATAGTGAGGAAAAATGCATCTTTTCATAATACATGTTAATTAGCATTTTTAAATAACATAATGTAAACCACCTTTTTGCAATTAGTATAGTCAGGGCAAGTCATTGTTTAAACATCCTAGGTGATCCTGAAAACTCTTAGGTTTCGCATACTTTCACTGTATAAAAAGCCTGAATTTTTCAGATTTTTCTATGGTATTGTGCAGTAATCAAATGTAGAGAGTATTCTATTTTGTACTGTGGTTTTATTCACTTCCTTGAATGTGAGATGATACATGAACAGCTTATGTTGTCCAAAACCATGTCAATCCTCTTCCTGCTGTTCTGCCTCAAGAAAGTTAATCTCTGTTTGACAAACCCACTAAACTTAAAGGAACACTAGATAAAGATTTCATTTGGAATCTCTCACTCAGAAAAGTTTTGCAACAGTAATTAAAGGCCTATAAATCAAGCATTCAGTAAGCCTTCACAGATGTATCCTGTCAATAACAACTTCTTCCCTAAATCAAGGAACGGGGCTGAGCTGGGGGCACAAACACTATTCCCTTTAAAAGGGAAATAAAATGTAATAGTTATCTTTTCAAACAACCCATTTTAAGCAGGTATTTTTTCCTTACAGCACATGACAGTGCTGCACAAACTGTGACACAGAGAGCTAGTTTTTCACAGAATATAAGCAAATATGGCCTCCATTTAAGAATATCAAATGCCCACAAACTCCACACGTGCAAGGAAAGAAGCTGCTAGTCCACCCCCAAAGGTGACAAAGTGACTGTGAGAAACTGGGTAAGAGAGCAGACTCCTGTCTCTACGATTCACTGTCTGTTCGCTGCATACGTTGTTTACTATGGGCAGGAGATGTATGAATGAATTACAGTCTGAATGTAATTTGTGCCCTGTATCTCACAAAGCAATATGATTTTGTTTTTATTGTGGATAAGAAGGCTGTAAATGAGATAACTCTCCTTTTAGCTATCATGACCTAGATAAGGCCTTTAATGATTAACTGAAAAGAGTAGCTGATGTAAATATCGCTGTTTTCCAAATCTGTTTTTATTTATGCAAAATATTACTGATCATTTAAAAAAACAATATACAAGCCTCTTTAAAGTACTTTGTACAGTAGTGATGGGGGTTTGGTTCAACTCCACTGAAGCTGATGATTGTCAATCCTTTATTCAGGACGTTCGATGGAAAATTGTGAGCTCGCTTTGCAAACAGAATAGCTGAAACTAGCTAAAACAAAGGACATCTGCATTGCTGATTGGTTACTGAACTATATGGACCAGCTGGAGGATTTCACTGGAAGCTAAATCTATATTTGCTCTGGATTGCACAATATAAATCTGTTTCTTTTTATGTGCTATCTGAATTCACAGAATCATAGAATCATAGAATGGTTTGGGTTGGAAGGGGCCTTGAAGGTCATCTAGTTCCAATCCCCGTCCCATGTGCAGGGACACCTTCCACTAGATCAGGTTGCTCAAAGTCCCATCCAACCTGCCCTCGAACACTTCCAGGGAGGGGGCATCCACAACTTCTCTGGGCAACCTGTTCCACCCTCACAGTAAATAACTTCTTCCTAATATTTAATCTAAATCTATCCTCTTTCACTTTGAAATCACTACCCCTCGTTCTATCACTACACTCCCTGATAAAGAGTCCCTCCCCACTTTTCCTGTAGGGTCCCTTTAAGTACTGGAAGGCCACTATAAAAAGAGCCTTCTCCATGCTAAACAACCCCAACTCTCTCAGGCTGTCCTCACAGGGGAGGTACTCCAGCCTCCTGATCATCTTC
>NW_009219811.1:0-1381 GCF_000690835.1 Fulmarus glacialis
GGGCAAATTGCAGTATCGCGCCCTCGCGCGCACCTTCGCGCGTTGGCGTCGCTTTTCGCGGCTGCGCGGGTTTTGCGTTCGCGGTCTCGCACGCCTTGTCCGCGCCTTGGCGTTTCTTGCGCGGCTTTTTGCGTCTCTGCGGTTTTGTGTTGGGTTTTGCGTCTCTGCGTTCTGGCGCTCTTTTTCATCCTTGCATTCTTGCATTGCTCTTTGCATCTCTGCATTCTTGCACTCTTTTTCATCCTTGCATTCTTGCATTGCTTTTTGCATCTCTGCATTCTGGCGCTCTTTTTCATCCTTGCATTATTGCGTTGCTCTTTGCGTCTCTGCATTCTGGCATTGCTTTTTGCGTCTCTGCATTCTGGCACTCTTTTCTGCATCTCTGCATTCTTGCATTGCTTTTTGCATCTTTGCATTCTTGCGCCTTTGCATTCTTGCACGCTCTTTTGCATCTTGCCATTCCTGCGCTCCTTTTGGCGTCTCTGCATTTTTGCATTGGTTTTGCAGCTTTGCGTTCTCGCGTTGCTTCTCGCGTCTCTGCATTCTTGCACACTTCTTTGCACCTGTGCTTTTTAAAATTGATTTTGCCATTTTATGTTCTTGCATTCTTTTCTACTTCGTTGCATTTTTTAATTGGTTTTGCAGTTTTTCGTTCTTGCGTTCTTTTCTGCTTCTTTGCATCTGTGCATCTTTTTCTTTTCCCTTTGGCATTTTCACATTGTTTCTTGCCTTTTAGCATTCTTGCCTTATTTTTTGCATTTCCGCTTTTTGCATTACTCTCTGCATCTTCACCTTTCTGCATTCTTTTTCGCATCTGGGCACTTTCGCATCACCTCTCGCTTTTTTTGCACTGTTTACGTTTTACTTTTGCTTTCCTGCATTCTGTTTTGCATTGCGCTTTTGCTGTTACTTTCTGCATCTTTGCGTTGGGGCGTTGTTTCATGTATCGCCGCATCTTTACATTTTGGTGTTGCTTTTTTACATTTGTGCGTTAGTTTTTTGCCTTTTTCAGTTTTTGCATGATTTTTTGCATCCTTCCATTTCTGCATTACTCTTTGCATCTTTCCTTTTTTGCATTATTTTTTGCATCCTTCCATTTTTGCTTTTTTTTTGCATCCATCCATTTCTGCATTATTTTTCGCATCTTTCAATTTCTGCATCATTTTTTGCATCCTCCCATTTTCGCATCATTTTTTCCATCCTCCCATTTCTGCTTTTTTTTTTTTGTGCATCCTTCCATTTCTGCCTCATTTTTTGCATCCTTCCATTTTCGCATCTTTTTTGCATCCTTTCATTTCTGCATCGTTTTTTGCATCCTTCCATTTTTGCTTTTTTTTTTGCATCCTTCCATTTTTGCTTTTTTTTTTTGCATCCTTCCATT
>NW_009219811.1:1443-3641 GCF_000690835.1 Fulmarus glacialis
TTTTTTGCTTTTTTTTTCCCCCTCCCCCCATTTTTGCTTTTTTTTTTTTTTTTTGCATCCTTCCATTTTCACATTGTTTTTTGCACCCTCCCATTCTGCACCATGTTTGCACACCCCCCGCCCCCCAGGGTCTCCATCCGCCTGCCCAGCACCAGCGGCTCGGAGGGCGTCCCCTTCCGCTCCGTCCCCGAGTGGCTGGAGTCCATCAGGATGCCCCAGTACACGGAGCACTTCATGGCCTCGGGCTACAGCACCATCGAGAAGGTCCTGCAGATGACCAGCGAGTGAGTCCGTGTCCCCCTTGGTGTCCCCGTGCTGTCCCCATGGTGTGTCCCCATGCCGTCCCCTTGGTATCCCCATACCATCCCCATGCTGTCCCCCCATGCTGTCCCCATACCATCCCCATGGTGTGTCCCCTTGGTGTCCTCATACTATCCCCATGGTGTTCCAACGCCGTGTCCCCATGCCATCCCCATGGTGCGTCCCCATGGTGTCCCCATACTGTCCTGTCCCCCCAGTGTGTCCCCATACTGTCCCCATACTGTCCCCATGGTGTGTCCCCTCGGTGTCCATATACTGTCCCCATGGTGTCCCTATGCTGTGTCCCCATACCATCCCCATGGTGTGTCCCCATGGTGTCCATATAGTGTCCCCTTAGTATCCCCATGCTGTCCCCCCATGCTGTCCCCCCGTGGTGTGTCCCCATACCGACCCCATACCGTCCCCATGCTATCCCCATGGTGTGTCCCCTTGGTGTCCCCATACTGTCCTCATACTGTCCCTATGGTGTCCCCACGCTGTGTCCCCATACCATCCCCATGGTGTGTCCCCTTGGTGTCCATATAGTGTCCCCTTAGTATCCCCATGCTGTCCCCCCATGCTGTCCCCCCGTGGTGTGTCCCCATACCGACCCCATACCGTCCCCATGCTATCCCCATGGTGTGTCCCCTTGGTGTCCCCATACTGTCCTCATACTGTCCCTATGGTGTCCCCACGCTGTGTCCCCATACCATCCCCATGGTGTGTCCCCTTGGTGTCCATATAGTGTCCCCTTAGTATCCCCATGCTGTCCCCCCATGCTGTCCCCCCGTGGTGTGTCCCCATACCGACCCCATACCGTCCCCATGCTATCCCCATGGTGTGTCCCCTTGGTGTCCCCATACTGTCCTCATACTGTCCCTATGGTGTCCCCACGCTGTGTCCCCATACCATCCCCATGGTGTGTCCCCTTGGTGTCCATATAGTGTCCCCTTAGTATCCCCATGCTGTCCCCCCATGCTGTCCCCCCGTGGTGTGTCCCCATACCGACCCCATACCGTCCCCATGCTATCCCCATGGTGTGTCCCCTTGGTGTCCCCATACTGTCCTCATACTGTCCCTATGGTGTCCCCACGCTGTGTCCCCATACCATCCCCATGGTGTGTCCCCTTGGTGTCCTCATACTATCCCCATGGTGTTCCAACGCCGTGTCCCCATGCCATCCCCATGGTGCGTCCCCTCGGTGTCCTCATACTGTCCCCATGGTGTTCCAACGCCGTGTCCCCATGCCATCCCCATGGTGCGTCCCCTCGGTGTCCTCATACTGTCCCCATGGTGTTCCAACGCCGTGTCCCCATGCCATCCCCATGGTGCGTCCCCTCGGTGTCCTCATACTGTCCCCATGGTGTTCCAACGCCGTGTCCCCATGCCATCCCCATGGTGCGTCCCCTCGGTGTCCTCATACTGTCCCCATGGTGTTCCAACGCCGTGTCCCCATGCCATCCCCATGGTGCGTCCCCTCGGTGTCCTCATACTGTCCCCATGGTGTTCCAACGCCGTGTCCCCATGCCATCCCCATGGTGCGTCCCCTCGGTGTCCTCATACTGTCCCCATGGTGTTCCAACGCCGTGTCCCCATGCCATCCCCATGGTGCGTCCCCTCGGTGTCCTCATACTGTCCCCATGGTGTTCCAACGCCGTGTCCCCATGCCATCCCCATGGTGCGTCCCCTCGGTGTCCTCATACTGTCCCCATGGTGTTCCAACGCCGTGTCCCCATGCCATCCCCATGGTGCGTCCCCATGGTGTCCCCATACTGTCCCCATGATGTCCCCCTACTGTGTCCCCATACCATCCCCATGGTGTCCCCATACTGTCCTCATATACTATCCCCATGGTGTTCCAACGCCGTGTCCCCATGCCATCCCCATGGTGCGTCCCC
>NW_009219811.1:3911-4198 GCF_000690835.1 Fulmarus glacialis
CCATACTGTCCTCATACTGTCCCCATGATGTCCCCATGGTGTGTCCCCTTGCTGTCCCCCTCCTGTCCCCATGGTGTGTCCCCTTGGTGTCCCCCTCCTGTCCCCACACTGTCCCCTCCGGCTCCCACGGGGACAGGGACGTGCTGGGAAAGGAAACCGCTTCCGTGGCGTTGGCGTGGTTGGCCCGAGGGACGGGATAAAATTAGACATTCCCCGGTCAGGATCCCGCCGGAGTGGTCGGGATGAGCCGTGTCCGGCTGGCTGTCCCCCGGGAATGGCCCTGGGGG
>NW_009219812.1:0-8283 GCF_000690835.1 Fulmarus glacialis
CCCGGCGCCCTCCTCATCCTCATCCTCATTTTCCTCACCCTCATCATCCTCCTCTCCGCCGTCCGCAGCCCGGCTCCCTCCGTGCCACCTCCCCCGCCGCGGTGCTCCGGCCCCCCGGGAGAGGGGAGGCCGGGGGGGGGGAGGGAAGGTGGGGCACCCCGGCTCCTTCATGCTTCATTTTATTTTTATTCTTTTCCACCCTTCAGCCCCTTCACTTCACCCAGCGACTGGAAGAAAATTGCCAAGAGGAACAAAAAGGACACGGAAGACCTATCGTCAGCAAAGACAATTAACGGGATTCAAAATAGATGTTAGCAAGCGCAAAAATTCTGCCAACTGAACTCTAAAATAATACACAGAAGGCTGGAATTTTTTCTTGGCGTGTTTGTGGAAAAGCTCGGCAATGCAGTCGTACCGCTGGGCCAGGGCACGTTGTCCACGTATAGGTATTTCTGGGTCAGGTCAAGGTAACTAGCATAGGGGATTTTTAAAATTGATGGATTTGAGTATCTCTCAATTGCTAATAGCCATTTTTAATAACTCTGAAAATACTTGGTAAGTTTCAAAAGAGATTTCCGATAAAGAGCAGAAGAAAACCAAGCTCCCGTATTTGAAAACAGTAAACAAGATAGTTGCAGACTTTGCAACGGGCGATGATCACAGGGAAAATAAGCAAATAGCCTATCCGTAACTATTTGTAGGGCATCAAAGGAGGTTCATCAGCTCAGGTGTATGCAAAATATGCCTTGTCAAAATAACCTGCTCCGCTTTTTGGTTCTAGGAGCAGACTGATGAAACGCAGCCGGCTGTGAGCGCAGGTGGGATGAAAGCACGCTGTCCATACTCACCGCTCGGGAGCCCAGGGCTGGGAAAGGCTTAGGCAGAAGTACATGAAAATTATGTTGTGATCAGAAAGTCTCACATGATGGACATTTGTAGACAAAAGCAAAGCAGAAGCGGGACCAGGAATGTATCATTATCTCTGTACTTGGCAGTTACACTAGTGCAAATGGGGTATTGTGTCCAGTCCTCATTTCCATCGTTCAAAAAAGATGCGAACGAGCAGGGTTCTGGAGAGCGGCCACGATCTGGTTCAGAGACAAAGCAACTGAGGTCAGCGCAGACCCGGGACAAACGGCAGGGCCAGAAGCAGGTCACGGTGATCCCCCTGGCCGTGGCACCGGCCGGGCTCTGAGCCCTGGCCAGCGACGTGCAGGGACTTACCTTCGTTCAGCAACATGTGTCTTGTGCGTTTGAAAAAAATTTTTTTTAAAAAAAAAAAAAAAAGAACATGTATCTTGTGTTTCCTCTACACGCTGAGGAAGCTTAGAATAATGCAGTGTAAATGTTTGATTTCAAGGGGGGGTTGTAAGAAATACTGAAGGAGTACTTACATGGTATAAGCAATAACTATATTTTGGTGTGGTTTACCTTGCCGAGTTCCCGGAGCTGCCAGCTAGCCGGGACACATAGACTTAGCAGCTCCCTGTGAATGAGCAGTCACAAAAAAAAGGTTTAAAAATTCAGCTAATGAGGCTAAGTGAAAAAACGCCCGTAACTCCACGGCGTGGGGTGACCCTGCCAGGCGAAGGCACAGCGCCAGCGCCCGGGCACCGATCAAGTGCTCGGTCCCTACTGCACGTTTTCAGTGCCTTATTATAAACCTTATTTCAATAGCCCAGACAGATGGGTTTTACCACGAGGGGGGACTGGGGATGTCCATCATCCTCATTACTGTCAGACTGTTTGTAGTACACTAATTATTCTGGTTCTTTCTCACATTTCTTTTCTGCAACAACTTTAATGAAGTTTTATAATAGCTTATGGAAACCTAACAATGTTTTTCCACCCGATATTTTTCTTTAGCAGTCCGTGCTGCTGTTGTGTTTCCCTGATAACCTTTCCGTTTTCCTGCTGGGAAGCTGTTTGTGTTTTCTCCTTTCGGTCTGTCCTAGTAATTCGGAGAAGGTCCTTGCTCCTCACCCGCTCCTCCTCCTGCTGCTCCGGGGGCCGGTGCCCATCAGCGCACGCCGTCTGCTCCCTGATGCTGCGCCAAGGGGCTACACAGAGCAAATTTGCATTATCAGCTGTTAGTCGTGTTGTAAAGCATATTCCTAATTTTCTAACCATTACTGCTTCACCTTCTTCAGCATTAATTTCCTAGCCTTTTCACAAGGAAACATGGACCTGTTAGAGCGGGTCCAGAGGAGGCCACAACAATGACCAGGGGGCTGGAGCACCTCTGCCATGAGGACAGGCTGAGAGAGTTGGGGTTGTTCAGCCTGGAGAAGAGAAGGCTCCAGGGAGACCTTTTGAAGCCTTTCAGTACTTAAAGGGACTTATAAGAAAGATGGTAACAGGCTTTTTAGCAGGGCCTGTAGCGACAGGACAAGGGGGAATGGTTTTAAACTAAAAGAGGGGAGATTCAGACTAGATATAAGGAAGAAATTGTTTACGCTGAGGGCGGGGAAACCCTGGCAGAGGTTGCCCAGAGAGGTGGTGGATGCCCCATCCCTGGGAACATTCCAGGGCAGGTTGGACGGGGCTCTGAGCAACCTGCTCTGGTTGCAGATGTCCCTGCCCACGGCAGGGGAGGTGGACTGGATGACCTTTAAAGGTCCCTTCCAACCCAAATCGTTCTGTGATTCTATGATTCACTGCCACTGCATTGGTGTTTCAGATTGTATTTTTGTTGCAAAATGAATTTATTTTTGCCAAAATGAGTCTTACTTTGCTATTTTCTATTCACATGTTTAATCTCTCAGGTCCCCTATCTTACTTTTCTTCCTGCAGTGTATGATGGCTGTGGGTTTTCCCCCACAGTTAATACAGTTGCTGGGTAAAGTTCATCCCAAGCTACAGCTACCAGAATCCTCTGGTGGTCCCGCTGGCCTCTCCAGCTTCCCCTCTCCTGTACTCGGGTATTTCTTTTTTCTTCCTACAGCCCTCCCTGCTTTACCAGGCTGGCCTCTCTCGCCTCTTCTCTCCCATTTGTAGGCTAGAAGTAGGCAAAGATTTTATGTTATTAATCACAATGTTATGGTTACAGAACTACAATAGTCTAAGGGGAGCTATTTCCTTCTAATTACTGAAATTAAAATAAAAATTATTATTGCTTTTGGGGAGACAAACAGATTGACAATGTGCTTGTTCTGTCATCCATGGTGAGGTAAGGAAATAATGCGAGTGGAAAAGAAAATGATAGACGTTTAAAAAAATGTCCTCCATCATATGAATGATCTTGGTGACAAGAACACTCTGCTCTCAAGAACGCCCTGGAAAGAGTTATTTTCTCCCAGCCAGGAGCCCAAAACTGATGGAAGTCCCTGCTAATTTCATTACGCTGTAGCTGCGGGACAAAGGAAACACCCAGGAACTAACTGTGTCTTAACCTCTAATTCCTTCCGATGTCTGTGATGCTATTTTTTTCATGCCTGCTTCTTGATTCAGTCCAGATCTCAGCAGCTACAGAGTTAGGCAGGAAAAGCCCCGAACACGCTTTTCCCCAAACAAGCCACAAGCTGATTGATTTTTTTCTCAGCAATTAGGTGTGCCATTGATACAGTCCTGCCACCAGGATGGGAAGAGGCAACGATGCCTGGCAGTGCAATGAAACGCTTATTTGGATGCAAAGCCACCCAGGAAACCCATGTGGGGATTTCCAATTCAAATTCAAATTGAGATTCTGAATGTTCTTGGGCTGCAGAACAGAAAATTCCACCATGAATCATCAAATTAGTTCATAAGCAAATGCACACCAAAATCAGAAACACAGCTAACGAACGGCGCAGTTGGCTGAATTTCTGCGTCCCGAGCGGCTACCCAGCTACACCTCAGGGTGACCACGGGCGGACTGGGCTGACTTCCATGTCCTATGGCACTAGTTATGGCAGAGTTAGCATTAGTTCTGTTAGAGGTCAGCGCTGGTTGTCTTGGAGCCTTTACGGTTCTGCGAATCACTACGACCCAGCAAGTGCCCTCTGCCTCCCGGCGCACTCTCTGCCAGTGTAAACAAGCTTTAGCTCTGCCCCTCACCGGAAAATCAAATTCACAAGTACAAAAGCCTGCTAGCCGCAGTGGGATGCCACCTGCAACAGAGACAGGACGTGGTCCCAGACACTCTGCTGCAGGGGCGGCATTTTGCATCAGTGCACTGAAGCAATGAATTTATTTTTATTTTTGCAGGAAGTACTGGGCAAATCCAAAGAAAAACCCATGTGGTGAACGAGGATGTCAAACACAAGCACAAGGGTTATGAAATATTATGGTGGCCTACCTGAGAAGATCCTTCTGGACTGTGATGTTCAGTGTAACCATATGGTCATGACCATACCATCATCTGTTTGAACGTTTGGTATATCTGAAGGCTGAGAAGGAAAACTGGAAGTGAAGCTCTGACCCTTTTGAAGGCCACTGACTGCAGCCGGGAAGGTTCACCCGAAGCAGGAAAATGCAGAAGGAGATGTGTATTGCTGGTTCTTAAAGAGCTCTGGGAAGGGGCAGAATATTCCCCTGCCACTGGCACCTCCAGCTGCCCCCCAGGGCCACATTTCTGAACCTTCTCCTCAAGACAGACGCTGCACTTCACATCTCTCGTCTTCCCCATGAGGCAGAAAAAAACCCGCTGTAACAGCAGCATGGCAGTAATTGAAAGCGTTTTGCTTACAACGCCGTGTGACAGCAGAAGTACGGCAATGAACTTGTTTGCAGCAGTGCTCACAAAGCAGGAACCGCAGTCACGTCTCGCAGAGCGAGCGGAATGCACCTCACTCAAGAGAGAGAAGCAGCAGTATGTTTTATTGAGGTGGAATAATAATTTGATGGGGTTCAATGAATTCGGTGGAATTTAACAAAGTTTAACAGTGGTTTACCAAGGTTCGATAAGTTTGATGGCAAGGTTCACCGTATTAATTACTGCGTGGAAGAAACGTACAATTGAAAAATCACAGGGAGACCGGGGATGAAAAAGGGTAAGGAGGACCCTCCCGCTGGGTCACGAGGTTCAGGGTGGACCCCCTTGCTTTCTAAACTCCCCTTCAGAGACGAGTCTAGGTGCAGCTAGGTCCAAGCCTAGTCTCAGACTTGGTCAACGGTTTATGTCTAAGGGATTATACGTGCAATATTTATGTAATATTTCGATAGCATCAATTCAGCATGCAAAGTTACCAAGACAGAATCAAAGATACCATACTACAAAGTTATGTGCGATATTGGTTGCTTACCAAAGATCTGCTATTGGTAAAAGGTCTCTCTGCCTCGAGGAGCAACTTGAGAGGTGTCCCAGCTCGAGGGGAGATCACCGCCACGCAGCCACGCTGCCTTGCAGGGAGAGCTCAAAGCACCTAGGCTGCCATATTTATGGGGTAAAGTGGTTGGCTCGTAGTCAAATGACAGGCGATGGGAAAGGTGCGCATGGGACTCCTTGAACCCGCAACTTTCTTTGTTCCTTGATGAATGAGTCTTGGAAAAGCCACCCGCTATTCATGCGTTAATCGCATGATGGGTGTTCCAAGCTCATAGCATCGATGGTCACTGTGTCACTCTGCTCCTTTGTGGGTTCTCGGAGAACAGATTGGAACTAGAGGAGTTCATGGCCCAGCTACAGCTCAGGACTTTACCTCTTCTGGAGCCTTCACCAAACCACCGCCAGTCTGGTCAAGGGGTTGAGCGCACCCCGTCACATCATGGCACGGCGAGTTCAATCAACATCTCCTTATCTTCTCAAATATAAGTCACAACTAACGTTAATTCACATATTTGCTACATGGTTCATTTTGGAGAGGGAGGAGGTTACTCTCAGGGGCCCGGCAGGACCGTGCTGCCCTGATGGCATGCAGAGCCCCCGCCGCCCCCATCCACCCGCGCTGCGTCCAGGCGCTTGTAATTCTGCTGGCTTCGGAGGAACGGCTTCTGATTTATGTCCAACTAATCCGTAGCAACATCAGGCTTCAAAACTTTGAGCTGTCAAATGCAAACAGACACAAACATTGGTTTTTTTTCCCTTTCTGTTCTGAAGCTAACCTCAGTTTTACGATTACTGGTAAAACCTGGCAAATTCGGAATGCCTTGTATTCACTTTCCAAATTTAGAATGTTTTTATGCTGTTTCTGCTGGGCTGACAAGCCAAATGAAACCTTTTTCTGAAAAACGCAGGTTGTCTGACACGATGGCTGCAAATGGACAAGGCAGGGAGCCCCACGGCAGCAGCGGGTGTGCGGAGCCCAGGCAGCCTTCGCTGCGGCCGCTGGAGAAGACCGGAGGTGTCCACAGCTCTCACCAGCGCCCACAGCACAACCCCAGCGTGGCCCACGTACACGTGTCGTAGTCCCATATTCTCTCCTGTCTCACTTCTAATATGAAAAAAAAACCAAAAAACTTGTCTTGACCAATATGGTAAAAATACTGGTCAAAAGATGGTCTTGACCAAAAGAGTACTTTTTCCAATGTGGAGGTTTTTTCCCCATCCATGCTGCTTTCATGCTTTTTTTTTTGCAGGTTTTAAAGGAGCTGCTGGCCGTGCCAAGGCTCCCCTCGCCGAGGGTGGATTTCCTCCATTAAGAGAGCAGCGTTATTTGGCTGGAGGAAGCATTAGGTTGCCCTGATCGTCAGAGCTATTGATTTGATTGCGGCGCGTGCATTTGCGTTGGCACTTAGGAACCTCTGCTTTAATGATCGATGCCCATTTGCGGCTTTGTTCTTGTGAGGTCACACACAGACCAACATCCAAAGGGGAAAAAAAATAAAAATGAAGTGTTTCTTCACATGCTGCGTATGCCAACCCTTTCTGCCCTGTGGGACTCCTCACAAGGTATCGGGAAAGCTAAAAATACACCTGGGTTCAATAAGCAACAGGGGAAATCCAATGAAGATCTATCCCGGAGGAGTGGGCACACAGACACCGTCTCCAATTGTTGCCCAAGGCACAAGGGCTGGATGCTCTATCAGCGTTTGGGAGAATTGTCACCAAATCCCGTTTCTCCTGCTCCTCCCTGCGTACGAGTATTTACCCCACGAGAGCACAGGGCGCCCGGCGGTGGGAACCACCGTGTTCTGCCCTGACGTACGCGAGTCTCGCAGAGGGGCGCTTTTTTTCACATTTTTAACTCAAAATAGTTCAGAGTAGAAGTGGTGCCAGAACAACACTCACCGAGGAATCAGATGGAATTGTTCTGTGAAGACGCTGCACTGGATGTACAGAAAGCATCACCAGATCCACTGCACTGTGCTTAACCTCCCTCGAAAACCAAAATTATGATGTCACCAACTGAATTTTTGACAGCCATTGTCGTTTCTGAAATATTTTCTTTCCTGTAAAAAGTGCGGTGTCTTTTGTGCAAGTTCTTGAAAAGCTGCAGCTGCTGCCTCTGCCAGAGGCTCAGGGCTGGACTGGAGAGATTAATAACCGAGCGTCTGCAGCAGCTTCTCTTGGTTCCAGGTCAAGCCATGGATGAAGAAAGTATAAGCAGGGTTATTAAATGTACAGACAATACCAAACATAGAGGCAGTGCAAGAAGAATGAGACAAAACTAGAATTTGAGATGTTTTGACAAACTGAAATAATAATCTGAAATTTAAAAAAAAAATCTTCAATAAGAAGAAATTCAAAGTACTGGACCTGGGGAGAAATAATCACCCTCAAACCGACACAGTGAAATAAAAGAGTGACTACAACAGGCCCATAAAAGAAAGACACCAAGGCATACACTTACAACTAACTCAAGTTTAGAGCAATAGTTCACCAAAATGCACAGGTAAAGCTGGTAAGTTATAGAAAAATATGGCTGCGTTGATCAGAAAATGAAATCAATCTTCATTTCAGATAAACAGTTAAAGCAGAAATGCAGCAAAAGTCTTTTTCTACGGAGAATAAGTAGCTATTAGCTGAAGACAAGCACTCAAACAGTCTAAATTTCCCATCTGTGCTATTAGCAAACTAGCATTTTCCCCATTTTTCCTATAAAACAAGTGTAAATCATGACAATAAAATGCTGTTGCTATCAGAAGTTGCTACTGGGGCTGGAAAACACCTTCTCTCCCACGGTCTGACCTGCCGGCTGCGGCTCAGCAAAGAGCACCGACCTGCCTGCTCCGTAACCTTCCCGTGGGGAAGGGCAGCTGCCAGGCTCCTGGAAATGCACCTGCGGGAACAGTCCCACCAGCGGATAACTGGGAATCCCATTTCTTTTCGTGTTGCTCTCTTCCCTTCCCGTCATGAGGAAGGTCCCAAAGATGGGACTCCGCTGGATGGGGACCTGGGCAGCCCCTGCCCTGCTAGCGGCTGCT
>NW_009219812.1:8303-12817 GCF_000690835.1 Fulmarus glacialis
CCGTCCCCCTGCCAGCCCCAGCACCTCCTCTGCCGCGGGAGCAGCCGGTTCATTCCTCAGTGATGGCTGGAAACATCCCTGCTTTCAGCTTGTTCTTCTCCCCATGGAGAAAACAAGTCCTGGCAGAGGCAGAAAAAAATAGAGGAAGTAACTTAGTAAGGAAATACCTGGATTTTCCTTAGGGAAAAAAGCCCCCAGAAGAAAGTAAAAAAACACCAACCAACCAACCAACTAACAAAAAAATCCCCAAAGCCAACAAAAACCCTCTGGAGATTGTTCTTTCCCTGTTCCAAAGACGTGATGATGAGTTAAAAAAACAAACAAACAAACAAAAGAAGTATTTTAGTATTTTGACCTTAATTGGTCAGGCAGTTGGACTAAGTGATGGTTGTAGGTCCCTTCCAACTGAATTATTCTATTCTATTCTATTCTGTTCTATTGTGTTCCATTTTTATGTTCTTTCATGTTTTTATTCATGTTCCATTTTTAGGTTTTTCCAGTTTCAGTGCGAAGACAAGCAACCTTGAGGAGACCCCAAGATGCAGGGAAGCACACAGACAATGAGAAGAGCCTGAAAGATGGTTATGTGACCCCTGGGTACAAGAATCATAGAATCACAGAATCACAGAAACATTAAGGTTGGAAAAGACCTCTAAGATCATCGAGTCCAACCGTTAACCCAACCCCACCATGCCCACTAAACCATGTCCCTAAGCACCTCATCTACACGTCTTTTAAATACTTCCAGGGATGGGGACTCCACCACTTCCCTGGGCAGCCTGTTCCAAGGCCTGACCACTCTTGCAGTAAAGAAATTTTTCCTAATGTCCAATCTAAAGAAATCACTTAAGGTGGTGGTTAACTGCTCCTGGGGGAGGACGGGAGCCCGGAGCAGTGTGGCAGCGGTCACTGCGCTGCATATTTTTCTTCCGGTAAATTAGTCTTAATTAAAGAAACCAAAATGTCCTACTGTCTGCTTTGTATTGTACTCATCCCTGGAGTGAATGAAAGGAATCTGTTCTGTCGCAGCATTTCAGCTTGTCTTGTCTTCTTCCACCACCAAATCTTGAAAAAAACCCTGTAATTAAATCAACATACTGCAGTGAAGTCGAGAATGGCAAAAAATAACGTGTTCTAGTATTGGAGCAAAAGCTCTCGCAATGAATGAAATGAAAGGGGAAAAGCTAAGACGAACTATGCAGCATTAATACAGATTGGCAACTGCAGCTATTCATTATTTTTATTTTTTTTTAAAAGTGTGATCCACTTTTGGACAATTTCTATCAGCAACATCAGCAGCAGCCTTCCCTTGCACTGCTTCCTTCTCTTCAAACTCTGTCAGGTTAATCTGTATTCTGCTCTTCACCAAACGCCCAGGAGACCTGGCAGGATATGCCCTTTGCAAGGCTTTTGTTTTTAACGCCGGGTCGAGATGTCCCTAGCCTGGCAGTTAAGCAGCGATCACAGTCTAATAGAGAGGGCTATGCATTCCTCCAGAACATTAAATCAAGCGGTACAGCGTACGGCACCGCTGGGGAATGAATGAGAGAACCCCAAAACAGTATCTGCTTTTCTCCCATGTAATAACACTGCTCCGAGCCCCGAGGTCAGCAACTGCCTCGAATTACCCCAGGGGCTTGACCCCAGCGCAGCAGTGCCGCGCGGGGATTGCCGAGGGAGGCCGACGGCCGCCTGAATAGCAATTCGCTGTTATACCCCATCGGCTAAATTGGATCATACAACGAACAGCAGGAGAAGGAAGGGGTATGTAACCTCAGTTTGCATGAGATTAAATATTACTGGAATATTTTAAAGCCATAGTAAGAAGAGTGCATTACAAGAGCTTGTATTCCGTTAAAGAAAGGAGGACCGCGGGTGACCTCCACAAATACCACCGGTTTCTGTTACGGCACGTGTAATACCCTTCAGCGCTTTCAGACCGACAGCCCGCCGGTGCCTGGGCGTCCGGAGCCCCCTGAGCCAAGAGACTCCCGTCGCCCAATTTGTGTCGCCGTGTTGAACCCTGCTCCCAGTCTGCAGGCGTTTCCCACACCCCTCATTTCCAAATGTGACTTTTGTATTTGGCCAAATAAAAATGCGTTTGGGTCGCACAGGCCCCAGTTTCCCAAGTGGGCAACCTCGTCCGTTTCATTACCTTCCGTCCCACCGCTTTGGGTCATCTCTCCATTTTTCCAGACGTGAAGTTACACGTATGCACCCATTCACGACAACTAAAGAAATGCGGAAAGCTGGATTTGTTTCATCCTCCAGCAGCGTTTAAGGTACATACCCAAACCACACACACAGGCGTACATAACTGCGTATGAAATACATCCCTAAACAGGGTTTCTTCCAGCTCTCCAGTTTTGATTCCTGAACCGCGCCCATCAGTGTGATTTGGGAAGGGATGCCGCCAAGGGCAGGGGCTTGCAGCGGATGCTGCAGCGGCTGTGCACAAGCCTGCGTGGGACATACGGAGGTTTCCATGGATATGCTGAGGCAGGGGGACGGGAATGTGGTTTTGAGGTTGGGATCGGCAAGTAAGGGAGTCCTTGTGAAAGAGATACACATTCTGGCTTCCATTTACCCGCCGCCAGCCCTCCCTACTGAGGGCCCTAAGGACGTGCCTGCATTCTACCCGCTGTTATTCCCAGTCCGAGCCGCCTCCATTCCCGATACACCCGCTCTTTACATTAAAGGCTAACATTTGTGTCCTCCACAGCAACAAAACCTGTCCAATATATAACAGCATCAGGCTGTGATGACTTATTTTCGATCTCTCTCTCATGCCTCCTGTTCCTGCTGCGGCTCTTCGACTCCCGCACTCCCCTTAACCCTTCCACCTCGCACTAAAGTTTGCAAGGCACAGCGGTGGCATTTGACAGAACAAAAAGATTCACAGAGTCTAAAAGAGAGAAAAAAGTGTGTGTGTTTCCAGCTCTTTGACTTCCTTTATAAATGTTTTTTCAAAGTTACAGTGCCAGAGAGTCGACCCTAGGTCATTCGTAGGCTTTTATGAGCTTCCTATTTGAAGTCTTGAATCATTAATTCTTCCCCAAATAAACTCACACCTTGAGAAAATGTGCAGTTAGTTCTGTTTCTGCTGGAATGTAGGCAGCTAAAAATATACCCAATTATTTCTGCTTGAAATGTCAGCACAGACAGGTCTGGAAATTATTCCCTTCCCATCACATCTTAAATAAACTAGCCTAGGTCTCCTTTCCGGAGAAAAGTTTTATTTGCTCCCAAAATCTGGGGAGAAGTGGATGTGAATCTGGGCACGGGTCAGGCTTCTTTGAAAAGTTTGCAGGGAGGAGGTGAAAAAAAAGCCTGAGCTTTGTGGAGGAAGTTAGGCTCTGTCCTAAGTGGGATTTCTGGAACTTACGGGTCAAAGGAGCTCTCTGGGCTGCAGCACTCCCGTGGTTTGCGAGGGTGGGAGCCAGAAAGCCAGGACGGGCTCCGTCCCAGACCGGGGCAGGTCAGCATCGGGGCATGCACACCCAGAGCAAAAATCACATGCACACACTAAATCCTTCAAAACATTACAAAAAAAAAAATACTCTTCATAGGAGCTGCTCTCCCAGGAGCTCGGCGCTCTCTCCTGCGACCAAACCTGCTGTGCAGGGGGAAGAGGAGGGGTCATCCTTTTTTGCAGGAAAATCTTTATTCTGCTTCTCTACATGTTTCCCAGCGTTAATGCATCCGGGCTGTAACCTGCCTGCTCTCCACCACCCCATCCCTGATCTCTTCTGTTCTGGTCTTAAGTCAGGATCAGGAACCGAATCCAAATATCCAGAAAAATGGGTCAGTTGAAAACCTGATCTTAGAGCAGCTTGAGACGGAGCACAGGCCGGCACTGGTTAGCGGATACCTGCACTAATCTTAGCGACTTAATTTGAGACGGAAAAGCTGCCCATTTACATTTTATCTGATTCAAGGCATGGCTTCCCTCCAGATCATGCTCAGTTTAACATAATAGCAATGCTTCAACTTAAGCCTCCCGTGTTTAATTTATATCTAATAGGCGTTTTTCAGCATTTCTCAGCCTGGCAGGCTCCCTGTGTAACACGCCTTTGGGATGCAATTTCCAAAGCCTATAGAAAGCAGTGAATCTTACACATCATGCCTCAGTTTACCGGATGAAAAGTAGTGGGGTTTATCTGCTGGCAGTCAAGTCCACCGGCTGTGGAAGAAACTGTATTGAAACCGCTGCTTCCTTAAGCCATTGCTGAAGGGATTCATTATTAATCTTAGCGAGTGTTTCCTTACGACTGTGCAAAAGTCTCTCTCCTCCAGCGTAGATTCAAGCTACTCAAAATATTCCTGCATACGTTTCCTCTTAGAGCATCTCCCGGCTCCCTTTATCCTCACTCAATACCTTCTGTTTGCATTCCCAAGGAAATGATGTCACACGAATAACTAATATCACATTTTATGGAAGATTTAAGGGTAAATTTACAGTAAAACAGAGCCAAGTGGAAGCAGTAATTGCCATGCAGCCGCAGCGAGTCCCT
>NW_009219812.1:12835-13452 GCF_000690835.1 Fulmarus glacialis
GCCGCTGCCGAGCGTCGGGAGGGCTGCAGCACTGCGGGGCCGTCGGTGAAAGCATCACGCTCAGAAAACCACGAGTAACTAACAGAAAGCTGAAAGCATCCTTGCAATTGCCTCCTAATTTAAGAAAAAAACACCCCAGAAAACAGCTCCTGCTGCACACCCTCAAGAAAAGCCTGTCTCTCTGTTCTCCCAAAGCGCTCGCCCGGGGGCTGCAGGGCAGGGCGCCCGCCACTGCGGGGCCGTCGGTGAAAGCATCACGCTCAGAAAACCACGAGTAACTAACAGAAAGCTGAAAGCATCCTTGCAATTGCCTCCTAATTTAAGAAAAAAACACCCCAGAAAACAGCTCCTGCTGCACACCCTCAAGAAAAGCCTGTCTCTCTGTTCTCCCAAAGCGCTCGCCCGGGGGCTGCAGGGCAGGGCGCCCGCCTGCAGGGTACCCGGGGGCCCGAGCTCCCGCCTTCCAGCTGCCCGGCACTGCTCGGGGCCGGTTGCTGCATTTACCGTCTCCGTGCTCAGTCCAGAGCCCTGTTATTTAACCTGCCAGCACGTCCTGTTGATGGTTTTCAGCTGCTTCGTCATTCAGACAATTTTGACCGATATGATTACAGGTTGGT
>NW_009219812.1:13476-14807 GCF_000690835.1 Fulmarus glacialis
TGATCCATTTAAGAAGAAAAGGAAAAAAATAAGCCAGAGTGGAATATTTTCTCAAAAAATTAATTAGGAAAATATACAATTTGTACAATACATTCCTGGGAAGCTTATTGATTTATTTACTTCTTTAAATCCTTCATGCTGCTCATATGCAAGGTTTGGCACTGGAACGTGAGGACTGCGACTGCTTCCACTGTGACAGTGCATTCAAACTTCGTCAAGCACGGGAAAAGAAAAAAACAACCACAAAGAACCATTTGTGTCTGTTCCTTAGATACTTACCGAGGGTTAAGCAGGGAGAGTTTGCAGGTGCTTGCGTGTTACAGCTTAGCGCAGCCACCGGTGCTGAGCCCCCCAGCATCCCGTCCGCTGAGGACACGGCCGCCGAATATTTCCTGGAAAACTCCTTCCAGCTCCTTGTCCCGTGATGGGACAAGGGCTACGCCGATAAAAGGCAGTAAAACACGTGGGAAGTCTCTTGTCCAGAGTCCCAGCGGGATTCGGGGGGTGCTGAGGGCAGGGGCGTGGGTCCCCACGCCTGCCCTCGCGGGGGGCGGTGGGAACCATGTCCCCAGGGAGATGGGATCTGGCACATAACCCTAACGCTGTCATGAAATTAAGCACTTAATTAGAAAACACCAGAAATTAACTTGCTTACGCAGGCTGGCTTTGCTCCCCCTCCTCTCTCTACAGAGTACAATGTCATTTTTAATTATAAGACCCCGTGACAGTTTTTTCCCCACTCCTGGTTTTTTGTGCAGCTTTTTGTGCAGCATTTTCTTCGCTGCTTTTGTCTCTTCCTGTTCAATGTCTTGCCCCGGGCTTTATTTATTGCACATAACTCAAACTTTATTCCAGACAGAAAACTATAAATTTCCCCTCATGTTCCTCTGTCACGCCTGTCATTATGTTATCAGAGTACTTCATAAAAGCTAATTGGTTTTTACCAAATCCCTGGGAGGCAAACAGATTTTATCTTCCCCTAATTGTACAGGCTGGAGCTTAAGACAGAGAAATTGAGGTCAAAAGTATTTTGGGAGCCCGGTTTAAAATATCTGGAGATGTGATCTTTTGTAGTTCGTTGCACTATATTGCATTTGATGTGTTCAAACAAGGGCTTTATCGACTCCAGTCGCAGCACTTCAGCAAATGACACTGTAGCGCATCAACCCCAGCCAACAGAAACAGGCAGAAAAAGTCAGTTTGACTAGAATATTTAAAAGCCTGCGAGAAAGAAACCAGACCTCTAAAGCATCGAAGTGGTGATACTGCTAAAAAACCCTCGGGGTGTCCGAAAACCCGCCCGAGGCAGCGGGGCGGAGCACGGCCGGGCA
>NW_009219813.1:0-3930 GCF_000690835.1 Fulmarus glacialis
GGGGCTGCCCGGGGCGGCCCCGCTCGGGAGCTGCCCGCAGCCCCGGTGTGAAGCGGCAGCGCTGCCTCGGGGCCGGCTTCACCACCGCCTGCAATCACCTTGGCCAAAAGCAATCATTTCTGGGGGCAGAAATCCGCCGCCGTATTTGTTTTTGCAGGATATAAGGGAGAGGCGAAGGGAGGCTGAACAAGATGTCGTTATTTCTGTGACAACGCTTCCCCAGGAAGCGATGCGGATTTAACCCCCAGTCTGCAAAAGCTGGCTGGCTGCGGCGGAAGTAGCGGGAGAAAGCAGCGTTTCGCACTAGTCTAGGCCAGTAGTGACTGGTCTGACGATGGCTTTATTGTCTATGTGCAATCTGCTTCCCTGAGATGAACGGTATAGCCACATTATATGGAATATCATCCCTGTTGGCATCTTAGATGTTGCCAGGTTCAGTAATGGAGTCAGAAGGAATCAGGATACCTCCTTC
This sequence comes from Fulmarus glacialis, assembly GCF_000690835.1. Taxonomy (NCBI): domain Eukaryota; kingdom Metazoa; phylum Chordata; class Aves; order Procellariiformes; family Procellariidae; genus Fulmarus; species Fulmarus glacialis. Next base: position 473 of record NW_009219813.1, read on the forward strand.
AGCTTGCTAATACTTTGATTTCTCATCTCCAGATCATGCAGTGTTTTCCAACCTCACCAATATAGACTAAAGCCATGAAACACCCACGCTGCCGTCCTGCCTGCACTGATGCTTCCTCAAATGCAGTTACGCTCCTGGAAAAAAAATTTATTCCAGATCCACTTGTGGCCTTTCTGCATCAGAGTTAAAGCACATTGCTGGGGACAGGGCAAAGCTTTTCTTCATTTGTATATCTCTGCTCTGTGGGTAGAGAACACATCAGGCTCCAGCACCGCTGTTTTGATGAAATGTACTGCTGGTACGTTTCAGTTAGATTTTCTCACAGAACATTATGATCTCTCTGGAGGACTATCTGACATCTGAATCGCTAATCTGAACATGGCACACATTCAGTTACCCCATTTCTTTTTAAGATCCAAATTTCACTAGGTTCCACCCAAGCCTATTGCTCCTGTGTGCTGTAATTTATCAACCCCAGCAATGCAGAGTCATGAAACTGTAACTGAAGAAGATGTTCCTTATGGCAACACAGTAAGTGCTAGAGCAACTGATGTCTCATACCCTTTCCTTCTCTTACAGTGTCTTTATGTCATATTTGGTTGATAATTAATTAGAAGATATGAATTAAGATGTCTTTCCTCCCTAAGCAATAGTTCTGTATGAATTCTAATCATTATGCAGCACAGAGCTCCAAACTTTGCCTCACAGCTGAACAAGGTTATGTTGTTACATCTAAGTGCTAATCCCTTTTCTGCATAAGTACAGATAGATGTTTTTAACATATTTAAATTTGCCTTAATTGTTTGAGGCCATTGAAAACTGATTGTACTTTCTGCTTTGTTTTGGGCAGTTCCAAGAAATTAATATGCACCAAGCTGTTTCTCTAGATATTGCAGTCTTCCGTTAGCGTTTACAGTTACTAAGCAAACACAAAATACATTCCCCAGTGATGCAAAGACACCCCATGGTGTTCGCCACCGCCTGGTTTTACCTAGATATCCAAACACAGATGAGACTCCGTCATGATCTTAGGTTGCAAACAGCCATCTAACTCCTCTATGCCACTTATTCCCACTGATATGAATCCCTTCTTAGATGTGGAATCAATCCCAACTTGCCTGTACCTGATGACCAGTCTTGAGACTGCGTGAGGAAAACTGGTTGCCCTTCCTTATGCAGCTGCACTGAATAAAGTAATGACAATGCCATGTGTCACCTAGACATTGCCCTCCACCCATGCAGCACTATGCCTCTCGGAGATCTGCGTATTTTATTAAAAACGTATTCAACAAAAATAAATGAGAAAATGCAAAATTGCCTATATGATAGACACATGGGCAGTCTACTTAATATTCTTCTCTGATCATGTATAGGAAAGAATTTTCGTTTACGTCCTCTTATAATGTCCTTTAAAGCAGAACTTTAACAGTTATTTCTTGGCTCTACTACACATTACAAATAATTCCCAAACTAATTCTTTTTCCATCAAAGTATTAGTTTTTTTACTCTGACTATACCCAGCTTAAAATTTAAACACCAAAGTCAGATATTGTTTCTGTTACCTAATTAAGTGTGAAATGTTTTAAATGGAAGAATCATGAAATAACATCCTTAAGTGCTTTCTGTAGATCTTCTGGGATTCAAAGTCTTTGTCACAAATACACAATGGCTCTTCAAAAACTCTCATGTAATAAATGCTCAAGACGAGTCACAGTGAACTGAAGTATCACTTTCGCCACATTTGCAAAAATTTTCCTACATTTATGTGTTTTACTCAAGTAACGTTGCTCCTGAAATTGTAGTTAGTTTTGGAAGCTGACACAAGTTAGAAGGTTGAAAGACAACTGAACACACACAAAGTTCTTAGTGCATATCTCTGGTCCTCTAAGTAATAGCAACATCACCTCATGACATCAACTTTTTTCTTCTCCATTGCTAGAGAACTGTCGTATTGAAATAAACAGATGAGAAGTTACTGCCTTCTAATTTTCCCAGCCACTGCACTTGTATTTTGTCTTCTGTAACTCAGTCCAGTTCTTCAACTCTGAAGACAGATAGAGAAGACTTGCCAGACTGAGCTGATCATTAGGTCTTTAATACTTTAATATCTTACCTGTCAATGCAGGAAAATGACAGACTACTGGGAAAAGGAGTAGAACAGTCATCAGTTCTGCATGACTCCCCCCATCATCCACGGTCACTAGAAAAAAAGAACAGATTTGGGTTTTTCTAAACAATTGATCATGTTTCACAAGCTCTCATTTACATTCTAAATTGATATAAAATGTACCTCATTTATTTTTATGTAGTTTCATGCATTTTTATTGCCACAAGCATTTTCTCCTACCCTTTTTACTGTCTCCTTGGTTCATGGAGTTTTGTTTTCAGGAGGAAAATGTAGAAATGAGGAAAGAGTGAAAATGTAAGTACTATATAAAGTCTGGTTTTGGTCCTATTTTCCTGATCTGTCGAACTGGCTGGCTTTCTCAATGGATAAAAATAAAAATCACCTCTGCTCTGTCAGACATTTGTGTGCATGATACTGACCTGAGTGCCACGAGATAAACCTCTAACCATGTTAGTTACTTTATGGAAAGATCCTAGTATCTACAAGGGTGTAAATAAAATCAGTATCTGGCCTACAGCTCATACTTTACCAGGTATTCATTTTTATCTCATTTCAATTACAGATTTTTTTTTTTCCTAGAGCATTCCAAAAATAGTATTTTGGAATTGAAACTTTCCAGGTTTCAGTGAGTGTTTTTTTAAGTGAGAAAAATCCATTTGGCTGCATTCTAGTTTTATAAAACTAAAATAAAATATTTACTGACTTAAAAAAAATTATGTATGCTTTTACTTCCACAAGCATCATAAAAATTACTTTAATTCATGAAATGTAGCACGCAAAGAATATTTGCTTAAGTTCAAACATTGTGACACAATTTAAAAATTTTATGTGTAAAAAACAGTTTGTTTCCATGTCTTAAGAATATATTCCAAATTTAGGAAAAATATGTACCCTCTCAATAACTAAAAAAAATCCTGTGTCTGTTTTCATTTTCTGATCCCTCTCCCTCATCCCATTTTTTGGGGAAACACATGGAGGTGGGGAAGAATTATTATTATTTTTTCTCAGATGTCTTTTAAAGGATCATTTCTAGTACTGGGTGTTTTTTATCCATTTTATTGGGAATAGGATCAGGTCCAAATTGTATTTTGCTTCCATGATAACTGATGTGTATAAATATTCATGAGTAAACACCTGGGGTTGGTTATTTTCTAAAAGCTGTATAACAGTTATTGCAGTTATATCTGTGGACTGTAACATCTCATTTGAATTCATGAGACCTGTTATAAATCTTAAATATATATGAAGTGATATTAAAGTCTAATGAAGAACAAGAATCCCATCTGCTACCTGCAATCTAGTGATACCTGCATAACATAACAGAGGGAAA
>NW_009219813.1:3969-13275 GCF_000690835.1 Fulmarus glacialis
ATGAAGATGGAAACTTATTTGTTTATTAGAATTTCAGATTTGTTTTGATCATTCCTTCTAATCCCTGTTGATAAAAATAATGTTCCAAAGTGGCTTCTTTCCAGATCTCTACAGAATCTTTGTATTTTAATCCACTAAAAGCTTGGCAGAGCATCTAACTGCCATATTTTTCTTGAAGAAAACTACTTAAATTCCCTAACAGCAGCCTATTTTATATGCAACTTTGCTCACACATGAGAATCTTTTGAAGATGCCTGCTCTTTTATTTCTGTGGACTGTAAGACAAATTTAATTTAGGGTTTTCAACGGAGTTTTGTGTCATGAGAATTGCAGCGACAAAAATGGTATTACTTGAACATTTATACTACCTGTAAAGATGCAAGATGTTCTTTGTGATACTAAACAATGCATTTTTTCTCACTTGCCAATGCTTTTCAGAACTGTTTTTCCACAAACTTCCAACAAGAGTTATTTCTGAGCTCAGATACAGAGAAGGATTCAGCTCTCCAAAGTGACTACCTGGAGGTTGTGAATACTAGGAGTTTAGAACATGATGGTATCCTTGGTATGATCCTGGTATCCCCTGCCTAGGGATAATAGGCCGTCGTAATACACCTTTAAAGTGCATTTTTAATTGCTCTTTAAGATTAGATTTGTGGTGAAGGGAGGAGCAGGCAAGTTTTCCACTGATATCAGCAAGGCTGGCACTTCAGAGTGTGCCGCATCTAGTCCCGGTCATTGGCATCACTCACTGTAATATGCAAAGGTACATGGCCCAAAAAGCCTAACCAACCCACTCACAGAATATTTGTAGTATAATGAGGTGTCACTACTAACTGTAACTTTGCCTAATAGCTAATTTACCAAGAAAATAATTTTTAATTGAGTTTTTATGAAACCTAGAGAGTAACTAAAGAATTTTGGCACACTGGTCAGCTGTGGGTTGAACTAAGTCCCAGGAAAGCATTAAACCTCTGTGGTTTTGTATAGGTAGGTACTAGAAGTATGCCATACTTCTAAGAATATTTGCACTTGCTACGGCATACTGAGAATATTTGCATTTGCTACGGTATAAATCCATGACGGTATCCAGCAGCCTGACACTTGCACTCAAAACTATTTTCATTATGCAGTGCCAATGTGATCCCTACACATACTTCTGAACAGGACCAATGATCATATTTGACTTGCAGGAGCAGCAAAACTCTAGTTGCAGGAAAGGTCAGACAGCACTCACCAATGCCTCAGTCCAATGGAACCATAAACCCAGAACAGACTCAAGAGTTCTGTACACTAGCAAAGCTGTTTAAGCTATTTAAACTCAAGTTTGTCCCAGTATTCTTGGCCATCATTTCTGGTTATTTTCTTACATTTCTAAACATGCTGGAATAAGACTAACTGTCCATTTATTAATAATTTGTGCTGCCTGTAATGATTCATGCTGCCTGTAATAATTCTGACCCTATAACACTAACAGTCAGAAACTGAGAAAACACTGACAAAGACTGTATTTTTAAATATATACGGGTCTACGTAACAGAAAACAACACACTTTTGGGTTAAACTCTAGTTACTCATCACGCCAGATGACAACCAGTGTTTTAACCTGAGAGCTTCCTGACATCTCATTTTCCTCTTAGTATTTTCTCAGCTGTCTGTGCCCATATAATTCCAAGTGTAAATGGAAGAATCTGTCATACCACCAGAAAAACAGTCGCTTGCTAGTTATTTCCATAGTCACTGAAGGCCAAGATATTAAAAAACTTACAAGAAAGACTAGTTTATAGGAACTCATTGATGCAAATTTTAGTGCTGTTCACATAAAACCTATGCACATTCACGGACAAGTGTTCATTACTACCTATTATATATAGGTATAAATTAATAGTAGAAACAGTCTAGTAAGAATACTTACAGGATAAAAGGAGTCTCAAAAAGCACCAATGGAACAATGATACAGGGCCCTATTGCTTTTAGGTAACGTGCTCAATTGTGTCTTAGAAAAGACAGATTTAGACTTAAAGAAGATCTTATATGCTCAGTGCTTAAATCACTTTTGAAGAGAAGCCACGCTACCTTAAAACTACTTAAAACTGAGAGAGAGAGAATCCTTTCTCATCTGTGGGCTTTATGGATTTGAGTTTGGGGCTTTGGTGGCGGGGGGTTGGGGGGGAGCGTTAATTTTTTTTTTTTTTTTAACACTATCAGCATCCAAATTGCACTCTGAATATTGTCCAATCACATGATGTTCATGCATGATGCAAGACTTCACATATAATTACACCTTTGATTTTCTATAGTTCCTAAGCAGACTTCTAAAGGAAACTAAAACAAAAAAAACCAACCAAAAAAACCAAACCAATCAAAACATAAATGGGTTTGTTCTTTCACAACTTGCAAGAAATTGCAAACTTCATGGTTTTTTAGGTCCTACAGCCATCTAAGGAAAAAGTTTGCAATAAGGTCTCTTAATAGCATTTAGACTATCAGAAAGTAGATAGATAGAAAGCCATTGGCAAAAGATTATCTTGGAATGATCACATAATAATTTCAGGATTAAGGAGAGTAAATCCTGACCTCAATGCATGAAAACCTACTGCACTAAATAGCGTACAGTATAATATCAATGACCCAGCCTAAAGAGAAAAGAACAAACAGAAGCATTCTCTTTCTGTATGCCTAACCCCAAATCCATCTGAAATCTACTATCAGTTCACTGGGTAGAACAAGCTCATTAATAGGCTATGACTAGATCTGTGCAGATTCATCAGCGAGTTCCCTGTCGAAGAGCATCAAAACAGGGCTGAAGTCTGGCCCTCGGCTATCACAGTGTTCAGAGGTAGGGTCAAACATTTTCCATGTTTCTCAAACCAAAGGAAAAAAGCAGCAAACAGTGAAGAAGGACTTGAAAGATTTCTTCTTTCTTTCTTTCTTCCTCTGAAGAAGGGAGTAAGGGAACAAGAGCAGAAAGCTGTAATAAGGTTACAGAGAAGTACGGAAAAGCTGGGATAACAAGGAGTTAGATGGACAGACACAGATGACACCCACTGTGTAGACTTCAGGAAGATGAAGAAATTTTTTTAAGTGCAAATTAAAAGCAGAATATCCTAATGAACTAAAAAATCTTCTATTTTCCCTAGATACATTAAGCTCCTTTACTAAAGACATTTATAAACTGCAGGTATTGGCCCCTTGTGACCGCCTCTATCATGCACCATAATTAAAGAATTTCTGTCTCCATATGACTGAAAAATATGCGATCAGCTGAGCATTTCCCTTGGCAGATGCTTTAAATGCTCCAGTGGTGCCACACACTGACTTCTACAACTGCCTTTCACCCTGCAGTGCAGCAACAGGAAGAATAGCCTCTCCAGAGGTAGGAAGAGGAGGCAGCAGCAAAGCTGACTTGTTACAATTGCTATCACTCGCACAGAAGAAAAATTTCTGCTCTGCTAATAGAAATCTGAGTGTCTTACAAATGGCACAACAGATACAGTGCACTGATGAAAACGATGCAGACAGTGATGCTGCAAAAACTCTTCAGGCAGAAACATGGTTGTCATGTACTGAACATCTCACACACACATTGCCACAACAATGATTTTAGGAACTTTTGGCAAGGCCCTAAGCTAAACTCCTGCTCTTTCTGAAGTATTCCTTGGGGTTTTCATTTCCAGACGGAGAAACAATAGAGCTGAGTTCATCATGTCATCTTCAGGATGACATCTTCCACAATGAAACACCCCCTGTCACTGAAATACAGTGCCAAGCATTGGGTTTGAGCCTAGTACATGAGGTGGAAATGGAAACCACAGCCTTCTGCTCCAGAGATGCAAGCCAATAGTTGAGTCATCTCAAGACCTTCACATAAATCCTTATACACTGCTTTTTACATTAGAAAATTGATACATTTTTAAAAATATGTGCTGCCAGGATCAGGTCATTCAGGTGGCAGGACGGGAGTAAAGAGAACCACCACCGAAGTAGGTATCCAGGTAGAGCTTTCTAATGCACAGTATGCTCTTTATGCATTCCTGGAAGCACACAAGACCATAGCAAATCTTAATTAAAACTGAATAAAAAAAATAATTCAAGATTAAAAAAAAAAAAAAAAATCAATACTACCTGAAAAATAAATCACGACCTTACCTTGGCAAACAGGTTAGCAAAGGGATGACTGGCCGAGAATTCATTCACAGATAATCTGTGCTAGACACACTGTTTAGCTGCATTATCTAATGCTACCTCATCTTCTGACTCAAGGTCTGCCTCATTTGTTAGGTCCTATCCTTTAATCTCCAAATACAATGGCAAAGTGATTGCCAGTGATTTTATGCTCTTCAGTGCCCAGGACAATGGGACTGCTCAACTACCTCAAAGACGTAATACATACTTCATGATGAGAAAGGAACGGCCAAAGCCACCAAGGAAAAGTTGTTTTTTTTTTTAAATTGTTCTATAGCATCTCTAGCAGCATATGGAATTTTCAATACTATATTTTTAAAGTGCCTGAGATTTTCTTAGAGTAAAAAAGCATGGCATATTGAGACAAAAAATTCTCAAATGCACTTCATCCAGTTAAAATATTCAAGATTCATTCTAAACTGTATTAGTCCACTGTGATTCAAAATGTTAAATGCTTCATCAAATACTATCAAAGATTTCAGTAGCAATCTGTGACTATGAAAGTAAAGTAATTGCACAGTGGGCTTCTACAGCAGCGTATAATCTCCTTAACTCTTTAAGAGGAACCTCAGTTTGACACTTGCTTGGCTTCCTGCAGGCAGCCTGTGTGTCTGGGATGCTTTATGCCTTTCAGACTGATTAGAAACTATTATAGCTCACTATAATAGAAGTGGAAGCCTTCTCACTGCAACAAGCTTCAAAAAGAAAAGAGGACTTTTACAGAAAATGAACGTGGACAGTCCTCTTTGCTTTTTCTTTGTTCAATGTATTTTTACATGTATGAAAACACACAGACCCCTTGAATCCAGTTTCTTCTACTGCCTAAGCCAGGCATGAAGTTGTAATTCTGTATTTGCAGCATTACTCTCTTCCTCCGGAATCGATTGCTATTTTATAAAATCAGAGGTTTAGAATTGTTCTGTAGAACAAATCAAGAGGAAAAAGGATCCAATCCTGTGTGGCACTAGATATCGAGTGTAAGAGTAAAAGCCCTTGGAATAATAGCTGTGTAAAGTGTTTAGGTTTACGGTAGTAAAATTCCAAAAACCAAAAGACCAATACAGAGAAAAATAATTTTGTGCAAGAAGAAAAAAATTCTTTCCAAACAAAAGATGACCATTCTACCAAGCATTACTTTATAAATATGAAATATATATATATACATATACATACATATACACACACGCGTATACATACACCCCTATAAACTGTATCCCAGATCATATTTCAGAATTCTTTTCAATTTAATTTTAGAATGAAATACTGATTAAACCCTGGCTGGGGGGAGCAATATGAGGAAGCTGCTATAGACTTTTAAATTATGTGGGGCTGCAACTCGAAATGAGATTAAATTCCTTTCAGTCTTTGCTTAAGAAACATGCCACTTGTAACACCATGTGGCATGCCAAATTAAAAAAAACACAGTAGGTTAAAATTCGATTGATATTGATTGAGTATATACTGAAATTTCCCAATACAATTGTATTTATGTAGCAGGGCATCTCTTGACTAAGAGACAAATGTAAGGTTTGCACCTTCATCATCACTTGCTAGGAAATTAGAGGGACAGAAATTAACAACTGAAGTCTAGGATCCAGAAAGATTGGTCTTATAACAGGTGCTGTAATCATCTGTCTCAGTTCAGGAGACTGACTGCTCAGTCTTCTGAGACTGGAGCTTTGAAACCACCACCAACCAGGTGTGCATCCTATGTCTGATAGGCAAACTCTCCCCTAACATCAGTCTGTGTTTCTATCCTAGGTAAATTTGAGCGCACTCGATATTATATTACCTCGCATGGATAGTAACAGAGGAAACACCTGCTTCCTGTAATGGCTAGATGATACCACTTAAAGAATGCTTTATGCCAAAAATAGATAAAATATAGAAATAAAATCCTTTCTGCTATCAAACATTTTGGCAATGTAATATAGAAGACACAGCCAGTGTTGAACAAGAATTGAGGCTGCAACAAAGTGAGAAAGCCTTCTTTAGGGAGACTTCCTGTTAGGAAAAAGTTTTGCACGTACTGAGACAGCTAATGACATATTACTACAGATTTTATTTAAGAAGAAACATGTACCCATTCTCACTGAAATATCTTCCCTGTTGGCATATTTTTTCCTGCAGGCTCAAGAGATGCCAGACAAACATCTGTCCAGATCTGTAACAATAGATATAGTATAGTTAATGTAAAGATAAATGGGACGTAAAACATGCAGTTAATATCTCAGATGGTGGGAAGCTTTCAGGACAGGAAGATTAGCATCTGACAGCATGAAGACTTACGATGACAAGACAGTGCGATAAAATACTCTCTTAGAATAGCAACTAACCCCTTGCAAAAGTGATGACATGAATTACAAAATTAAAAAGATAGATGAAACTACTGCAAAAGGAAGGATTGTATGCTTCTGAAACCCTGCTTATACTGCAACAAGATTTCTTCAGAAGCTTTGTGTAAATAGCAGAATGACCTCAACTGTTTAAAATAAATGACTGCAGTGGCATGGACAAAAACGAGAAGGGGATAATTAACCTTCTGACAACACAACAATAAATTAAAAAAGCATTCAAGTCAGCTCATTTAAAAACTGTAAATAGAGGACACGGTCTCAGGAGCATGCTGGAGGTGTTACAGTTGGAGTCTTACATGAGCAATAGAAATATGATATCTTCTGCCAAGAGGAGATAAGGATCACGCTTTGTCTAATAAATGGCATGTTGAGACCCCTGAGAAAAGGAAAATGAAACCGCTATACACAGAGAGCACTAAAAACCGATGCACAAACCTGCAGTGCACCTGCATCTGCAGATACATCCACCATCCTTCCAAGAGATACATGCAGGAAGATAATGCTGGTCAGCAATTTCTGAAGGACAGTTGTAATAAAAGATAAGAACAAGTTTGTGTTCTTTGTTTTCCCTTTTGATTTCAAAACCTGTAGAATGTAATGGGTGAAATCCACTGCCATTAAAGTCAAAAGCAAACCTCCTACTGATTTCAAAGCAAGCTTAATTTCACCTAGCGATTTCACAAAATACACACATAATGAAACAGGAAAATTCCTTACTATTTAATTATTCTTAGTCCTAATCCATTACCATTAATTTGCACAACTCCCCCCAGTATTAATTCTAGCCCAAAGAAGTTTTGGCATCTTCACTGTATTCACTGGGACAACGAGCTTGAAGATTTATTTACATCAGTGATGATCCAATCTAATCTTAATTAAAAGTGGTTAAAAATCAGCGATAGAACTGAAAAGATGTGTCCTGAGTATATTCTGCCAGATAAAGAGAAATGAACAGTGCCATCAGAATCAGAGTTGAAATAAAATCCCGTCTGTTTGCTCAGGTTTTATTGCAATGCACCTGCATTCTTGGTGATTTTTCATAGTTCCCCTCTTCTACTACCAACCTTGTATTTTCATGGCTGGAAATTACTTCTCTTTTGGGAGAAGCTCACATTCTTTGCTGATGATATCCAAGATCATGCTCTGCTACACATAGAGGTTGCAAGACTTCATTGACTTGATCAACACTTAACACTTCCAGTGGAACGGCATACGTAATCCTTTAACTGAAAATCTTGTAAAAGGCAAAAATAAAATAACTTAGCAAATCCTACAAGGACAGTGGATTAAGCCATTATCATCATCCACAGACCATCATATACACGCTCTGTTAGCACAGCCCACTTGTACAGCTCTACTTCTGACCACTGAACCGTGGCACCACATTGTTTCAAAGCAGAAAGAAGAGTGCCTTTTACCAAATCATCACCAACACAATCTGTAGTACCAATATGAGAAACCCTAAAAGAAGACTTAAATTATTACAGGAAAAACTTACAAAAACGTGATCACTGCACACAGTCACGTAGCTACAGGCTACATTTATAATTCATGATTTAGAGACTTACCGTCTAAAATTGTAATATTATGCGGTATGATTTACAACTGCTTAGATGTACACAATTAAAAAGCCAGTTTCTAGGTATTTTCCTTCTTTTTTCTGATTAAACAATGAAGTTACAGAAGTGTTAGTAGCATCTTCTACAGTGAAATTAAGATTTTCACTTTAATATGGGAATATTTATTAAGAGATTAATGCACTTACTGTGGTTAATGCGTAACCCAGTCAAATTCTGCTTCTAAAAGATCAGCTTGAACCCCAAATCTACTGGGATCAAATCCCACTCAGGAGAAAATAAAATGGGGGAAAAAGTGAAGCAAAGAGTATTCAGACTTAAAAAAAAAAAAAAAGAAAAAAAAATTGAGAGACTAAAGAGTGAGAAAAAAGGAGGAGGAGAAACAGCAGTTTCAAAATTTTGGTAAATTTTCTCAGTTATTCTTTACTTTGAAAGTGGACTGGCCTTCATGAGTATCTGGACATGGACAGCAACACCTCACAAAAGAGGAAGTGACATATTAAAAAATACCTTACAATTAAAACTTATAAAAAAAGTTATAAAAAAGTTTTCTGTGATCACTTTTGCACATAAACAGAGATGCTTCTGCTGTTATTCATAGCACAACTTAAACAAAATCCACAGATAGGTTTTTAATATCAATTACTAGTTTTTTAAGAGAAGGAGGGAGGGAGGATAATCACTACAAGAAATAAAAAAAAAGTTCAAGAGTTTTAGATAGGTTTGCAAGTAATTCACAAAACCTCAGTTACCACTATAGAAATTGCATCTGAGCACAAGTGTCTCAAGAATGACTTTAAGAATTGCAAGGATCACAATAAGGCAGGTATTCTTCCCTTCATAACACACTGAAATCTGAAGCTAAAACGTTCAAATCACAATTATCGATGCCCGTTATCTCACTGCTTGTGACAACGCAAAAGGAAGAAGTTAACTGAGACTCCAGTATGTTCAGTTTCAAAATTTTGGTAAATTTTCTCAGTTATTCTTTACTTTGAAAGTGGACTGGCCTTCATGAGTATCTGGACATGGACAGCAACACCTCACAAATTGCAGTGAGCCCAGGAAAAATGTAAAGAGCGGGTTTGAACTAGTTAGTGTTTTAGAATATATCCTCCTCAACACATAGCTGGAAAAACTTGACTTTAAAATGAACTTACCTTTGGAGGATTGGGGGGGGTACGGGG
>NW_009219813.1:13512-14708 GCF_000690835.1 Fulmarus glacialis
CACTCAGGAGAAAATAAAATGGGGGAAAAAGTGAAGCAAAGAGTATTCAGACTTAAAAAAAAAAAAAAAGAAAAAAAAATTGAGAGACTAAAGAGTGAGAAAAAAGGAGGAGGAGAAACAGCAGTTTCAAAATTTTGGTAAATTTTCTCAGTTATTCTTTACTTTGAAAGTGGACTGGCCTTCATGAGTATCTGGACATGGACAGCAACACCTCACAAAAGAGGAAGTGACATATTAAAAAATACCTTACAATTAAAACTTATAAAAAAAGTTATAAAAAAGTTTTCTGTGATCACTTTTGCACATAAACAGAGATGCTTCTGCTGTTATTCATAGCACAACTTAAACAAAATCCACAGATAGGTTTTTAATATCAATTACTAGTTTTTTCACTTGCAAGTTACACCAAAACCATATGGATTTTAAACCATAAATGACTATAAACCCAAAATCTCATACTCAAAGTGGGCATCATTCACTTTTCTTCCAATCAATTATCTGTTTTCTCTAATACCTGTTTTTCCTGCTGTTTCTTCTACTGCTCTGTGATTTTAAGTATAGCTTTATTCACACTCGATGTAGTTAAAATTACTCATGCCACATTTTAGACAGGCAGATCAAATAATGTATGTTAAAAGAGTTCGGTCATCTAAGTCCATAATGGGAGTGATCTCACATGGCCAGATGACAGTGATGTTAAATAAGAACAGCGTCCAGAGACTATGACCAGTGTGATGACAGGTATTTTTCCACATAAATCACAAAGAAACAAAACGACACAGAACTTATGAGTATCTGGAAGAAAGAGAGTAAACACTTCATGGGGAGAGACATCACATTTGCAGGATCATGCTGCGGACAAACTTACTTCCAGCGACATCCATGGAAATGTTGTTCTTGGCTTAACCTTAACCTGCACAGCATGTTCACCTTTCTGCTCGGCCTAACACTAGACACAAAGCCAAGACACACCAGTTACCTCACACGACACATGCTGAGCTCAGATTGCCAACAGCATACTGAGGCTCGGACCACAAATACTGTCACCTCAGTATGGCCGTGGATTTACATATCCTAAGCATTTACACAAACACGTTCCAGTCTGGCAAAACTCGCAGTTCATGAAGGACCAAGCCTTAGCCAGGCGGTAGCAAAGAGCAGTTTCCCGCGCTGCCGCAGCTGTCACAGACCGCCTC
>NW_009219813.1:14957-17540 GCF_000690835.1 Fulmarus glacialis
CTCCGCGGCTGGGTGAGGAAGGCAGTGCAATCGCACGGTCATTTGGACATACCCGTTTTCACTGTATTTCACTTTCTGAACAGCTGCCCGCTCTCTGCCTAGGCATTTCACACACTCTTCGGTCTGCTTTCACATGCTGTTCCTAAGGCAGGTATAAAACGAGGAGTGCGGCTCATAGCTGTTGGCATTTTGCATCTCAAGACACCTGATATGTTCCTCCCACAGACAGAGTTTCCGTGCTCTAGCTATGCCAAGTTTGTTAAGTTTCAGAGACAGGCTAAAAAGAGGAGGGAAAATTCTCTTTTTTCCAGGTCTAATGTGCTTTGCAGCATATGATCAAATAGTCTCTCCCTTCCTTAACAACCCTACACACACACGGTGGGTGTTTAGTCGTTCCTGAGGGGAAGCCACTCTGCACAGCCCTCGCAAAGTAACTTGCACGGGTGCAGCCCCCCGCTGCGAGGCAGAGGAGAAGCTGCCGCTGGTGAGGCTCAGCACGTGGCGGGCCCTGAAAACAGCCAAGCCGGGGGCAGAAGCAGCTACTGCCTCTTGTCAGGCCGTGAACCTCTCTCTGCTTACCTCAGTCTCCCAGTCCCTAATGACAGCATAAATGCTGACAGAAGTGAGCAGAAAGTTATTTTTTATCCATTGATAAATAATAACACTGCACCTACCAGTCCCTGTGTTCCGCTTAGGAGAGAATGAGAAAATGCAACAAGAATCTATGTTCTACAAGTAAAGCTCCATACGAACTATTTACTTCCCCTCCCCCCGGCTTCCTGAAATCTGTTTTGAGCAATGGGCATTTCAGATACGTTTCCAATTGTTGTGTTTACCATAACACACATACCTGACAGGAGAGATGAATTGCAATAATATAACAAACCGTTCACAGGAATGAATATACGCATTACAGTTTTCTAGCTCCCCTGTGAATTGAATGGATTCCTGTAAGCTTCTGTTTAAAAACAAGTAGCATGATTAGAGTGGAAAACAATGCAAGCCCTAGATGATTTAAACATACTTCTGAAATATTAACATTACTCCAAATACTTCCTTTTCCCAACTGTTCTTCCTTAGTGAGCAGATTTGGATCAGGTGGATTACCTGGTTTAGCTGAGATTTTACTTCAAGCTGTCGTCAGCAAGAAAAGCAGAAAATGCACAGGACAACATTATTACACAAAAGAAGTGCTGAGACTGTAATGCCTACTCACTGTAATGGCCCATTAGTGCCGAAACATTACCCACTTCTGATGGCAATCAGACTGTACCTGCTAATTACTTGTACATATGGGTGTCATGTTGGCTTTTGCTACTTGATTTAATTAGATATATACATAGCACGTATGAAGGGATTGTTAGAGGAAAACAGGAAAGGAGTAGATAAAACTAACAGAGTTTGTAAATAATACTTTTTTCTGTTCTGACTCACATTAGCATCACACAATTTTTGTATGTGTGTGAGATATACATACCAGAGGTGTCAAAAGAGGAGAGGGACAAAAGAAAAAAACAAAGAATGGTTGGATGCATTAAAAAGGAGGAAAAAGAAACAACAGGATCAAGAAATAATATCTTTATTTTCACTGTATTATGCCAATTATGTCAGTTTTCTTCCCTTCACAGGGAATCATTCATAGCTGTAAAAGACTTTGGTGAATACTCCTGTCTTTATATCACAGAGAATCCGTAAGACACAGCATCCCCACCTCAATTTCACACACTTCCTGAATCATCAGATGAAGAGAACAAAACATTAAAAAAGTGTGAATCCTACCACAATAATAAAATATCGCAGGATCTCTAACACTACAATTATTATAGCTGCAACAGTTGCTGCTGTCTGCTTACATTTTGAATGGAAAAGGACAATAAAAAGGGAGTTTTATGTGGCTTAGGTGCAGTTTCCATTTTAGATTTAGGCAGGAAGGCTTTTCAGCTCTCTCTCATCTATTTAGAAATGGTATGTCCTGAAGTCTGACAATTTTCGTTGGAATACAATCCAGGCCCAGACTATTTATGTTTCCAAAGTGCCACAATACCATGCTGACTGTAAAGCCATACAGAAACAGTAATATTAAATACAGCTTATTGCAAACACAGGAAATATATTTTTGGATTTCATTATCTATCTATACTGTGAGGATTTGTACCAGAAAACTACTGCTAGGAAAAGACAAAAATTGCTGACATATCATAGCACTAGAATTGTGTTAGTTTATGAAATTTGTTTGGTAACCATGGGTACTAAACAATTTCGTAAGGACCTCACATAATCTAAGAACTATAAATAGATCTGGAAACAAAGTAGGAGCTTAACTGCAGTAATCCATGGGTTGGGAAGCACAATATTCTTTGTAACATAATTAATTTCTATGTGTTCCAATTTCTATGTGTTCCAAATTCAAGCATTTTTAAAGTATTTATAGCAATACCATCATCTCTTTTTTTGTATATTTCTTCTTTTCTAGCCTACCCTCCCCCACCTCTTGTGACTCAGTCAAGCTGAGCCTGGGTGATAATGAACAGGGGAGTAATCATAAGCTCTCACTCAATTTATTTAAATTTTAGAGGAAAGAGT
>NW_009219813.1:17553-26384 GCF_000690835.1 Fulmarus glacialis
ATGTGTACTAGCCAACACTAAGAAAAATTAACCATGCGAAAGATGCACGGAGTATTAGTCAAGAAGTTGACAGAAACTACTGCTAAAACACAATTATGAGTATTTCTTCAATGTTGTAACTTCTTTTTTTTTTTTTAACTCTTTACACACTTACCTTTTAAAAAAAAAAAAAAAAAAAGGCAGAAGAACTGAACATCTCCTGAAGACAAATGGATTAATATAGCAGGCAGTTCCCTACCTGAACTGTGGAGGACTCAACACGCAGGTAACTTGGTTAATCAAATAAATTAAGTCATGGTCTAAACTGCTTCAAAACAAAGCTAACAATAAATTAGGTTCAGTATTGCAGCTTCTGAAGAGAGCTCAGAAATTCACAATAATACGGAGAACTCTGCTTCAACAGAATAGGGGCTGCTATAATTATAACTTCTATTCATATTTTAGCATTCTCCTTCATCACCCACACCTCTCCTTTCAATGTCTGTGCTTTGAGAGGAAAAAAACTCTTGTAGATTTTGGGGGAGATTTTTCAGTGTAAACAGGAAAAAAAAGCAGCAGCTTGTTTCAAGATTACTTAGACACCTCACAATGAAACCGCTTCGGCCTCACAAGCTGAATTTGTTGTCAACTTTGTGAACATTTCTGATGAGCTGCTTACATTTGACTTACTCATATCTTTATTCAGCCTTCTTTCACTGCAGTATTAGCAAAAGCTATATGTGTATATATTTTCTATAAACGAACTCCCATCCAATCACTGATATCTCTAACTTAATTTTAAGAAATGCTTCAAATCTGAACTAGCCAGCCTAATAGGGCCTGTGGCATAATATTGAAACTCTGCTGAGAATCAAAGTAATAATGCAGTGGGACTTCAACCACAAGCCACGGTTCAAGTTAGCATAATTCATCGTCTGTTAATCAAATCACTCTGGGCTCCAAGGCTGCGGCTAGGCTGGGTGAAAAAACTGGCAGCAATGCTTGCAATGAAGACAAAGGCTGGGAGCATACCAAGCCAAATCCAAGCAAACGCTCCAGCAGTTTTTCTCTGTCAAACTAATTCATGAGTGCTCAGTTTTTAATGGGAAATTCTTAATGAATTTAACACAAATGGCTCTTTTTCTAAAGGCTAACTAGCATATGGATTTATACTTATATAGCTGGAGCTAATTATAGATTTTTTTCATGCGTTTTGGCTACCCTTATCGTTAAAGTGGAAAAATATGTACAATACATTAAGGCAAAGAAATGTTTTTCTCATCCTAGCAAGAAGTCTCAGTTATTAGATTTCTCATTTTAAAATAAAAGTCACCAGTAATCTTGCCAGCACTGGCTGGCCACCATCAGCTGCTTAGCTAATAGCTAAGCATTTTTAATTGTCTAAAGAGGATTTTCATTACTTAGCTACGAGTATTTAAAAAGTTTAAATTGTTGAGGGTTTACTCACACTCTACACACAGAGACAGACCCGAGGATGTCCCAGGGGGCTCAGGGGACCCAATATACACACTGGGGCTCTCCAACCTCAGCACAGCAGCACCCTGCCCAGCTGGCAGCCCTGCAGAGATCCCCCGCCGAACTGCCCAAAGAAATACACTCCCGCTGGGCAGGCCTCTGCTGAGGGACACCAGTGCTTTGCAAGGAGAGACACAGCGTGAGATCTGAGATGAAGGAGAAGGCCAGGAGGACTGCTGCCCACTGCACCCACTCTGGAGGTGACCAGGTCATTCCCCAGCAGTCTTAGTGCTTTCCCATATGTGCCCGGGACTGCATTTTGGATCATTAGCCAGAAGTTATTTTTTTCATGCATGAATATCTTCGTGATCATAAAAAGAAAACTTATGAGAACAAAGATGTTAAAATAAAACTTACCTTTCTCTTAGTTTATTCCAAAGTTATGCTTGACTTCATATTCATTAGTAGGCATCCTCATGGTCATGAGCTTGACATTCAAGCTAATACTGTAGTCTAATTAAGTTTCAGGAGTGAAGCTCAGTGTATAGTGTTCTTACTTGCATACATTTCAGCAGAAATGTGTCCATTTAGGTATAAATTTAGTTACACTAGAAAAATTTAAAACTTTACCTTGTTTTGGTTTTTCAGTATTCCCTGGAGAAAGAAATTCATGCCAATCATCCCACTAGATAGTACTTTCTTTAGTGACAGTTAGAATCTTAATGCAAATTAGGCTTTCCTTGCAGAAGGCAAGGAAACTTCGTTAATTAGTATCATTTGCAGATGTGGCCATCCACCAAAATGGTTGGCTGCCAAGCATTTTGCTTCTCGTAAGTCAAAAAGTCGAAGACACATCATAAAGCACAAAGATGACCAAATGCTTGGCAACTTATAAACAGAAGTAAACCAGGATATCATTTACATAGATAACGTGCCTGTCAAGGTAAAGGACATATATCTACCTACCTGATGGTAAGTGTATATACGTCCATGAGAAGGGATATAAGATATGTTTTATCCTTGTGTTAGTAATTCCCTTTTTGGACATTAATTCTAATTATCAGCTTCCATAAATGCCAGAGGAAATTGAAAGTACAGTAGAAATTAATACCTCTTCAGTTCAAGCCATTTTCTTTTCTTCAGAAAAAGAAATCTTTTCATAAGTTTTACCCTGGCTGAAATAAAGCCTAGAAGTTTTATTTGTTGCTAAAATGAAGTAAATTATTTTGCTCTTCCTCTGCTTCTCTGATGAGGTCAGATCACAAAAAGAAAAAATAAGAGCAATTTTACTTCATCTAAACATGAAGTACAGGACAGAAGTGGCAATTAGACAAAGAATATGTGCTGATTCACATATTAGACCTGTAATTGGTTAAGATGAAAAATAGGGCACCATTATCATCACTTATATTGAAGGAGCTCAGTTCATGAAAGAAAACTTATAGACAGAATAAGATAATATTTAATGAAATATTTTAAACAAATATGCACTAATTACAGCAGAAGGAGACTGTAAATTCTTAAATACTTTTTTCTAAGTCTGTATTACTAATAATATCCAAACACTCCAGTTATTTCTCTAGCACAAACGTATTTGGATCTCACAATAAACCAAGAATGCTCCAAACTTACAATTTGCTCAGCATCTTTGAAGGCTTAAAAGAGGTTCTGAAAATCCTGTGAAACTCCTATGGAATCTATATTTTAATATGGCCTTATCAAGCAAGCCAGCTGTTGGAGAAATTGAAACCTCCTTCTCCAACAGCAGTAAATATTCATCTGTGGAGTCCTGCAAATGTGTAGGGTAGTCAATACAGAACAAAGTCATTAACAATCAGAGATTAAGAAAAAGCTTAATTTGCATCCATTAAGTGAGTTCATTTCTTTGACCAGCATTATCTAATGGAAAGGGCATTTGAAAGTAAATGGTTTAGGGCTAACATCTGGGCCAAATTGCTCTCTGTCAGATTTAGTGGGACGTTCACAAAATAATATGATTCATCTTCCTATCAAACCCTGGCTTGTTTTTCCTTGCCTGAGGTTAGGCTGACATGCATCTCCCACAGACTTATGCACCAGTGTAGTCTGTGAAATTCAGTGAAATTCAGTTTTGGAATAAAGTCTGTCCAGCCACCATGTTCACCCCCTCCCATATGGCTACAGATGCTCTGTATTTTAATGTTTATGTTAACTTTACAGCACACATGATCTCATGAAAGACACTAAGCATACTGGTTTTCCACCTCCACATCCCCATCAAAAGATCAGATTCCTTCTTTCCATTATTAGAGACAAAACCAGTACTCTGCAATTTTATGGGAAATAAGCTGACCAGCTCTTTTTTAAAATTAAACAATTTTTTTTTTTAATTCAGAGTTAAGGTTTCAATATTTTGAGGTAACTGATCTTCATTGTGTGTATGATAAAAAATTATACTGGTTTTATTAGTTTTATTAAAAACTAAACTAATAAAACTAAAAATTAGTTTTATTTTTCATACTTTTTCTCTCCCTTCCCTACCCTGAAGTTTCCCAAAGGAATTCTTAGTGTTTTCTGCGTGAAGGGCAGGAGAAAGAGGAGACAAGACATTGTGGATTTTGCCACTGACAGCTTCGTTGATTTGACAGGCTATGTCACTATTCCATGGCTCAGAACACCATTCCTTATACAAGAACATCCAATATTTGCAAAGTGCTTAGGGCCTTCTGCTAAAGAATGTTCAAAGAAGAAACAGACAGGTAAAGCTAGGGCTCAGGGGTTTTGGCCAGACCTTCGGTGACTCCTAGGAAGAAGGTGATAATCCATTAGGTAAGAAAATAGTGTGTTAAGACATTGGATAGCCTTCCCTGCACGTAACTACCATGACTTTTGTTAGACAATAGCCTCCGAGCTTTAGATGCCTAGCTCTCAACCAACCACAAAATTTGGTTCTTAGACCTGATTTAAAACCATAATGCACATCACAGGTATTGCAAAAGTCAAAGCAATACAGGCAGAGATTTACTCAGATCTGTTGTTAATACTGTTTAAGTAGCAAGAGCAGTTAGTAACTGCAGATTTTAAGGTTAACTACAAAATGTGATTTACTATGAAATCTGAACGTTGTTTAAAAGGAAGTGCATAGTATATAGATAGTTAAGTAAGCACAGCTTCCAGTATAGAATCATGAAAATCTGCATTTCACAGAACTAAGCTAACATGAAACTGCAGAATGAAAGCAAAAAGGTTCTTCTCTTAGTTCCTCCTTGGACAGACTTTCAACTAGTTACATACAAGACAGTAAGCTGTGTGGAAACCTTAGGTTTTTTATTAAAATTCAAAACTCTGAAAGAGCTTTCTCCTCCACGTTATCATCCTTAGGTTCTGTTTTATCTTTTCCAAGGGACAAGCACAAATTCCATCACTGCTCTACTGAATTCCTGAAGGCTGGAGCCGCCTACGGTTACTCTGGTTACCAAAGTTTCCTACCCACTGAATCGTGTTCCAGTCTGGATATTTCAGGCTTCTGTTACTGGTAATTGTGTTTTCTTTCCTCTTTGCTGTTACTCAAACACAGAAGTATTTTGTACCTTTAGAACAGTCTTTGACTTTCATCCTCTGGCCGGTGTCCCAGGATGCACCCCCTCCTCGCCTGCTATTCATTTCAGGTACTTTCATTTACTCCATCCTACTCCGTAATTCCAAACCCTACAGAAAAACTCTTTCTTGCAGTGGAAGGAAATGAGTTACCAAGCAGAGGACATGGAGCATCTTCCAGCCATACATCCCAAAGGGCACTTGCTTACCCTGCAGGAACTACAGAACAGAGCGGTCTGATATACTGAACAGGTACAGATTAACCATACAAAACCTACTTTGTAGGGCTAGTGATTTAAAGAAGCAGCAGAAGTCCTAAACACAGATAATCAGCTCTGAAGTGGGCACATTTTTTCTACCTGCTTCTAGAAAGCTGTTTGGTGAACAATAACATCAGCAGCAGGACAACGCTGCTTCTCTGCACTGTTTTGACAATAAAACAGACCATTGTTTTATAGAATTCAAATTGGCAACTTTAATCCAGGGTAAATGTGTGGTTGGACCAAACTACAAAGAAGTTATTGATGCAAAACCATACAATAAGATCATTCCTATGTTACATTTCTACCTAGATTATAGTGAAACTAATAGAGCAAGATTTTGATGATATCAAATGGCATCTCTGATATCGTATATGCTTTGCAATTGCTCACTTTTTAAAAATGCAACCCAACTAGGAAACACACACAAATGTTTATCTAATATAAAAGTGGAACAACTTGCTCAGATAAAAAAAGTGAGAACAGCAGTTCCTTGCCTGCATTTCGCCTTGTATTTTTTCTCCATGGTGCATATCACTGTCTGAAGCATTTTCTTTGGTTCCTTTAAAATTAGCAGCAATTGTACTGCGCTTTTAAAGTGAACCAAACCTTTGAATCTTGACAGGATTTAATTAAACCCATCTTATACTTATTTAATTTTAAAATAACTGCCCTTGGGGCAGAGTGGGGGGTGGGGGAAGGCAAGAATAGCTGAAGAATCAATGAGTGACCTAGGGCATTAATCAAACTCCAACGGGGGGAGGGGGGGTGGTATAAAGACTCTCCGAGGAGTTACTAAACACCAATTTGCAAGTTCTCATGTAAGAATGAAGTTAAGAAAATAGCCTTAAAATTTTCTAATATTCATATCCTTGGGCAACTGCAAAATTAAGAAACTAATTTACTAGGTACATGTTTTTAAATTGCTAGGACATTTTCAAGAATAAAATGTTGATCCTTTTGCATATTTTCCAGGAAAACTTTCAAATCTTGGGAGGGAATTTCCTGAAAATTACTTTTCATTGACTCTGTCTTCCATGTTTTATTGGCCTTTTGTTATAAGACTATGTCAAGTTCAGATAAGGAGAGTGTCATGGAAGCAGTTTAAGGATACAAAATGTACTCGAATGCTTGAATCAGTTTATCCGATAATTAAGCCATTAGAACTGTGCAGATAATTCGTTTTTTCACAGGGATACAGAATTTAGAGAACAAAATTCCTTGTAAAACAAACATATAAAAATATTTCCTGTAATTTTTTTCTTTTTTTCCTTTTAAAGCAGTATTTTTACTTCTAAATTTAAGGTTTTAAACCTACAAGGTTTTGTTTAAATGTTTTGCTTAAATTAATTCAAAGGGAAATTGCTTGACCTTAGGTTTTTTTAATTTGGCAGAGCTGAAATAATTTTAACTATCTTAATGCAAAAACCTATGTAGATTAACTTTAGTAGAATAAGCAGTGCTTAGCAAAGTCCATTTCTGAGATGGCAACAGGGATAACAAAAAACAGAAATCCAAATAATTTTGGAGCTTCATAAGGAATTCATTTTCACCATAAAATTAGAGATCACTGAAAACAAGTAAATCAGGGAATTGCTGAAGTCCTCTGTTTCCAGGACAACTGTTACAATACAAAATGAACCTAGGTGATAAACTCCCAGGAAACTTTGATTTTATGAGTTAGGGCCTTCAGGGTTCATGCTATATATAAATTAATGAGGTCTATCATTGTGATAAAAGATTGGCCTCTTTTTGCCTTCTGTTGACTGACAATGCAGACAGTTTTCATCAACAGAAAGCCATTGAGAAATGAGCACGTGGACGTTTTTAGGAACATACCACAGAACATCCTGGAGCTTCAGGGTCCCTGCCTGAAGGGACCAGAACATCAAAGAAAGCCATTCTCAAGCAGAGAGAGATGAGAAGCCTCTTCAGTGACAATGCTGCTGCCCATCTGCCTACTGACAATCAGATCTATTTATGGCATCACAGTACAGGCCCCCAAAATCACCACGACTTTTGAAAACCTTGGCCTGGTGAATTTCTCTAAGGCTGTCCTTTCACATGATGTGCTGTTAGATTTTTGTTATAATGTTAAAACAACACTGTCATTTCCCTTGAATAACTTACACTGTACTTTGCAAAACCAAGATGATGGGCAACAAGGACTCGTCCAAGGCAGTAAAAGCAGTTGATTAACTGAGGGGACAGTTACAGAAAACTACTGTATAACAATTGTTGTGCAAACACAAAGGGATGTTTGAGGATTTCTAAACTGCAAAGGCAATGAAGCACAAGATGAAGGAAGATCTGGTTTGGAAAATTACGTAGCTGTTGGTATGCTAAAAGAAGATGAGTTCAGGACGCACTTACCCCAACTGCCCCCCAGCCCTTTGGAAGATATAAAACTCTCTAAATTTAAAAAATGACATAGAAGAATTAGCAAGACTCAACAGTAGTAGAAAGAACTGGGCAGACCAAACCCACCTTTCCCAAATTTTCCTAATAAAGTGCTGATCAGATGTTCATTGTATTCAAAGAATAACTGTCTAATGAAAACTAACATTTTGTGATATCATATCTGCCACTGCATATTATTTCAGTGTTGCTAAACCATGGTGTTTAAGGTGGCACTAGCAGCAGACTGATCTAATTTCTGTTTAAAAGGAAAATATACAATTTTAATTCCATTTACTTTTGCAGAGCCTCTTTAGCTCAGTTCTGACAGAAAGGGAGTCAGACATTTGGATAAATGAGCTAGGTTGATTGAATATTGATAAGCCAATTTTTAATTTATCAAGGTTATCTAGAGGTGCTAACCTGACGCTGCATACTAATAAGAAATATCAACACACTAAGTGATGTGTGCAGTGAAATATTTCTTTGGGGAAACAGCTGTGGATGGACTGGGATTATTAAAATTAGAACCTTGCAATGGGGATAGAAAGTGACTTCCTAAGGGGAAATTAAAAGCAGGTGAGAACTGTGACAGAGAGATTGAGATGAATAGGTGGCAAATTTTATATTTTGCACAGACGGCAACATAAAAACTACATCAAAGCAGTACGGATGAGAGAGAAAGAGAGAGAGAACTACCTTTGTGAAAAGTAGAGTTAACGTGGCACAAAAAAGCTAATGTTTCACTTCCCCAAATTTTCATAGCAAGCCAGGTAATCATTACAGACCTTACAATACACTCTCCACATTGTCAAAGGCTTGGCAGCCCCCTAAAAAGACAATGTCCAAACAACTGAGAGGAAGCAAGCGAGCATTATTCTTCTTCAGTCCTGGGAATTCAGAAAAGAGCACAGTGTATTGCAGCAAGAATGATGCCAGAGGAATATGTAAGATTTCAGAAAAAGAGCATCGATTCCTCTCTTGCCTCATAGAAGAAATCTAATAAAATGACATTTTATAGCAGCAGTGGACCAATCTCAGATGTTTGCATGTTTTCATTAGAGATAAGTTTCTGGTTCTGGCTGGGGGAGAGTTAATTTTCTTCACTGTAGCTGGCATGGCTCTATGTTTTGGATTTGTGCC